>NC_041394.2:166166474-166354288 GCF_900747795.2 Erpetoichthys calabaricus
AAATGTTCTATTGTTGTACAGAAAACAAAATTTATTAAAAAAAGAACTTTCCTTTCTCGCATATTAAATATATGAAGTTTATCCACTGGCCACAGACCCTGTCTAGGTTGTGTGTGAGTAGACTAGAGACAGAAAGAAATGTAAAGTGTGCACAGTAGAGTGAAAGTGAGAAACGCTGTTTACCAAGGTCTAAGCCTGTGATCATTTGTGAAAGCTTGCAAAGTGACCAAAGGCTTTCCTTCTTTTTGTTAGGAATGAAATCCAGATGCCCTAGCATAGCCAATGTTTAAAGTATGTCACTTTGATCTGTAAAGTTTATTTCATTGTATCTGATTCATATGAACAGAAACCAGACACATTTAAGTAAGACAGTTGACAGGAAAAAGACATGTGTCTCTCACATAACACACGAGGTAGGGAGATGAGATGAGTCAAGTGTGTCACAATGCTGAAGTGCTGATGTGCCATATTTGTGCCAGGGTTGTCAGGGTCAACAACTACTTCAGCAAGCAGCCTCTGCAGTCAGCAAACCAATTGTACCTATGTTTGGAGGTAGCATGTTTAAAAAGAAGGTATAAAAATCAAACAACTGCATGAAACTCCAGAGCTCACCTATAGACTGATGGAAGATGTCATTCCTGCTCATGCCTAGGACACAATGCTTAACCACACTCACAAAGACTGAAAAGGCGCTGATCGCAGGAAACCTCAACTGCATCATGCTTTGGTCAAGTATAGCTCTCCTTTGACTACTGTTTTATTGTGAGTGTTCAGCCGATATTAAACTGAAGCTAAAATATAATCTTCCTTTAGTGATACTGATTCTTTCTTTCTTTTATAATCACTGCCGTACCACTAGGGAATGATATAATACTTTTTAGTATATATTTTTATGCATAGTAATGGTATAGTAAAGGCTGTGCCCCTTTCTGGATACAGGCCTGTGATAAGATCTAATGGCCAGTGAGATTTCCAAGAAGTTTATTTTTCAGCTAGCGTAGATGGGAGATACATACCAATTTAGTGTTGCGAGTTTATTGCCCTTTGTGTTTATATACTTTATTTTATAAATTTGATATTATCAATAGATTCTATCATTTTCTCTCTTATAAAGATTGAGTTACCCTCTAACAGAACATCTTAAGCTCTGAGATTCTATTCCTAACTTCTAGAAATATAAAATTTTAGTGCAAATCAACATAAAAGTTATAAAAAAAAATCTCTTTACAATATATGGTATCACTGTTAAAAATTAAAGACATGGCAGAAGAAAAAAAGCATTTCTAGGAATCTTAGTTAGAATTTGGTGCCAATTTTTTCCTTCTATTCTTTTAGCAAAAGTCCAGTCCCGGTGATCATTTTAAATTTGACAGCACTTTTCAGAAACAATGAATCCCCGCAGCATTATTCCATTAGCAACTGCATTTCATGGTGGATCACTGGTGACAAAGTCAGTCAGTCAGTCATTGTCCAACCCACTATGTCCTAACACAGGGTCATGGGGGTCTGCTGGAGCCAATCCCAGCCAGCACAGGGCGCAAGGCAGGAACAAATCCCGGGCAGGGCGCCGGCCCACCGCAGGGTACACACACACACACACACACACACACGCACACGCCCACACACACACGCACACACACACCAAGCAAACACTAGGGATAATTTAGAATCGCCAATGCACCTAACCTGCATGTCTTTGGACTGTGGGAGGAAACCGGAGTACCCAGAGAAAATCCACGCAGACACGGGGAGAACATGCAAACTCCACGCAGAGAGGACCCAGGAAGCAAACCCATGTCTTCTTACTGCGAGGCAGCAGCGCTACCACTGTGCCATCGTGCCGCCCCTGGTGACAAAGTGAATATGAAAAGGAGTATTTAAAGTTTTCTTTTATTACCCTCCTTTCTATCTAGCATTTAGTACCTAAACAGCTCTAGGACCAATTAGTTATACTTGCACTTTTCAATGCAGTCATAATCAGCTTCCTCAAAACCATGTTGATTCACAAGATCAGTAATGTTATTGCTTACTGCTGCTGATTCAAGCTTCCATCACATCCGTTGAACTCTTTGCAACCATCTGGCAATGTTTCACTTTGCAGAATTCAGTAAATTGCTCTCACAAGGCAGTGACATTTTCTGTGCAGTCCTGAGGTTATGTTTTTTCCGCATAACAAAACAGTCAGTGTTAAATTAACAGTTTATGTGTATATATACAAAAGCACTTATTACACATATACTTTATTAAGTAATACTTTAACACTGATTTTTTGCAGAGGTCTTTAATGGACTTTCTGTTTGGACCTGCTACATGAAGAAAGCTGTCTTAAGGTGTGCCAGAGGTAATATTTTGATCCCTGTGTTGCAACAGCAATGCAGTGTTTGAAGGAAGGAACACTCTTTCTGTAGCCAATGAAGTCTGGAAGTTTTCAAAGCACTGTGGGTGGCCTGGACCATTGTCAAGAACTAACATTTTGTAGGGCTCAAGGTGACTTGTGTCAAAGATTGAATTCACTATAGAGTCAAATAAAAACAATGAGTCACTCTTGAAACATTTTACAAATTACCCAGGCTTTCTTGGTTGCTGTCCATATCATAGGTAGATGCTTTGTAATCTACCCATTGAGAGTTTGTTGGTCCTCAGAAAGATAGTTTTATAATAAGCTAGCAGAGGTACCCAGCATTCCCTGGGAAAGTTGACATTGTGTCCTTGTGATATACATTGTGACTGTTAAACACTGATCATAGCCGAGTTTCAATCAAAGCCACCTCTGTTGTTAGCACTGGCTCATACCTTTACATAACTTTGAGAAGTTGCTTTAAAAACCACTCTGATAAATCCTTTTTGATGAAAAGTCAATCATATTTTAAAGCAGAAGAACCACAAGTTCAGACTTAGCAATCTCAAAAACTCCTCAATGCACATTTGTGTTTAATCACAACGAGCTGCTCAGAAGTTCTTCAGTATTGTTGAATGCAACTATCTCATTTATCTGATAAATAAATCCACTTGTTGCAGGCAAAGGACAGATGCCTGTTTGATCTATTACTGGATCATTGTATTTGTTTGAGCTGTATCCAAATGCATAAAGAACAAATTAACAAAAGTTATGATATGGCAAACTTAATTTTTTTCTGCTTTTGAGTTATGAAACATAGGAAATTGTTATTTGCTGTTTATATAATTTTTATATTTGGTCTGGAGCAAAGTGAATATTGATTAAGGTCATGTTTTTCATTTCGTTCAGGGCCAACTGGGCGACAGACAACTTGGCGAAAAGACAACTTGGTGACATTCTTTACCAGTTAGGTAATAGTTAGTTTCAAAGAGATTTTTTAATGATATTTAAATGATAACGTAGGGTGCCGGAAAATCCACAGAATCATCTGCTTTATGAGAGTCCCAGTACACTGAGAGTAAAGATATTCCTTAAGCCGTACTTGCTGGTCACCTCTTGTATTCTAAATAACGTTATCATACGATTACAATCAATACAATTTATATAAAGGATTAGCAATTTTGGTTGCAGAAGATAATGTCAGATAGAGTTTGTTCCATCTGCAGAATAAAGTTTGTTCGTCAATCATATAAATTTATTTTCAACATTTTAAATCATGTTGTCATTTAAATATAATTAAAAAATCTCTTTGAACCTAACTATTACCTAGCTGGTAAAGGACGTCACCAAGTTGTATTTCGCCAAGTTGTTTCTTTGCCAAATTTTCTTTCGCCAAGTTGTCTTTCACCGACTTGTCTTTTCTCTGAGTTGTCTTTTCGCTGCGTTGTCTTTCGCCGAGTTGTCTTTTCGCCGATTTGACTGTTGCCACCAAACCTTTTCATTTTTCCATGACACCTTTAGAAACTGGCTGTTTTCATGGCTTTGTTATTAGGATGCAATGATTCATTATTTTCGGGTGCTCCCAAGGAAAGTCAGTACCACCACCTTTATAGTCCAAATTAACTGTAAAGACTATTTGCGTTTTAGTTTTTAGTTCTATACTTAGACCACTGGCAAAGTTTTTCTGATCTTGATTTCAGTTCTCACGCTTGGCATTTATGTTTGTGCCTTTTAACTTCCTAATCTGACTTTTTCTTGTTTTGATATAGTGTATGTTTTCTCTTCTGGTCCTCAGACATTGCCATCTTGACATTTTCCATCTCTTGACCTTTCAGTCATAACACAAATAAACAAACAAAGTTTCTTCTTTATTCAGTAAATATAGAATTACTTGCAATCCATGACAATATTGGTCACTCTTTAATAGCTTTAAATCCTGATGTGTGTGACTGCTCACTGTTATGTATCATTTTGAATTTATATCTGTTTTATGTTTTAGTGTTGTTTTTGTCAATTTTGCATTATTGTTTTTCATGATTTTATGTTATTTCTGTCAGTTTCACTTATCATTTGTTATTTCTGTTCTGTCCCCTTAAATGTGTCAGTATCCCTGTGATTTGTATGTGGAGTCCCCAGGAACCAGGGTCACTTTGATGTCACAACTGCTGGATCGTCCTTCTAGCTATTTACTCCAGTCAGATGTGACACCCAGTAATTGATGAAGTAAAACTTCCTGATAAAGCAATTCTTGGATTTGTTAGTTATCCACTACAACAGTATATACAACCTCCAAAAAGTTGTTATCTCTCTATTATAAAAAAAATGTTGGGGAGGGAGACTAGGGAGATGAGACGTGATCTTCTCAGAAGACAATTTGAAGTCCCGCAAGAGACACTTTAACTTGCTCCTAGCTCTTAAAACAATGACAATCGACAAGCAAAACACACAGCTCGCCAGCAGTAGAAAGCCAGCAGATGATCCGACCACTTCTCCTTAGCGTGTGTTCATCCCCCCCTCCCAGCCCCTTCACAACGTGAGTGGCAGAGTGACGAAGTGGCAAAAAGGACAGCGGCTGTACAGGCTTTAAAATGATCGACGGGCAGCACGACAGCAGCAGCAGCAGAAAGACTACAAATGATCCGACGGCATTTCCTTAGCATATGTTCAGTTGCCCCCCCTTCACAATACGAGCAGCGTTATACGTCCTGTGAGAAAGAGATTTAACCAAGCCCGGGGCCGGAAGTAAAGGACAAGTATTGTTTTTACAATATCACACGAAACAAGGCAGTGAGACATCATTTAAAACAAGTCCACGAACATCTAACCTAGCAGTCTGCTTTTGGCAGACATGCTTCATGTGTTCTCGGCTCTTAAAACAACGACAAGCAACAAGCAAAACACACAGCTCGCCAGCAGGAGAAAGCTAGCAGATGATCCAACTGCATCTCCTTAGCGTGCATTCAGCCACCAAAACCCCCCCCCCCCCATCACAACGCAAGCGGCAGAGACACGAAGTGGCAAAAGGACAGCTGCTGTATAGGCTTTGAAATGATCGGGCAGCGAGACAAGCAGAACAGGCAGTTCGCCAGCAGCAGAAAGACAGCAGATGATCCGACAGCATCTCCTTAGCATTCTTTTAGCCACACCCCCTTCACAACACGAGCAGCATTATATGTCCTGAAAGAAAGAGATGTAACCAAGCCAGGGGCCGGAAATAAAGGACAAGTTTTAAAGTAAAAGTGAAAATAATGCATTTTTTGTAACAATTCCCATGAAAATAACAATCTCTTTAAATTGTATATCCGGTAAACCAAACCCGGGGGGTGGGTGAGCGAAGCAAGCAGGGAGCGGAGCCCTCTAGTAAATGTAAAAAATGTTTTACACGTGGTGGCAATATGTTAAAAAAAAGAAAGATGTAATAAATGTGGTGGAGAACATACAGTAAGTAAGTATGAATACTGTAAGGAATGTAAGAAATTTAAATGTAATTATGGTGGAGAACATAATGCTGAATACAGAGGACGTGAAGCATTTTTAGGAAAGTGAAAGTTCTGAGTAGTTAAAATTAAAAAAAAAAAAAGTTAAATACAATAATACTGTTGATACAGGAAAAATGAATAAAGAACAGAAAACTGAATTAGGTAAAGGGTGTCAATGTTAATGTTGTCTAAATAAGGATATTCTAAGAGTGAATAAAATGAGCTTTGTGAAGTTTTTAATAGATGTAGCTAATTGTATGGCACAAACACGAAGTTGTACTGAAAAAATTAAAATAATAGTGAAGCTGCAGAAAAATATCTAGGATTACTAGGTATCACATGGGAAACAGTAGATGAAACCTTGAAGCATAGAACATCAAGAGTCCAAAATTGTTAAGGAACCTAATAAGATTAGAATATTGGGGAAATAAGACTATTGACTTACTGTATGCAAACGTTAAAGACGCATACAGCGCCACCCCACTGCCTGCGCCTGGGAAAGCAGATCATAACCTGGTTCTGCTTCAGCCTCACTATAAACCAAAAGTGAGAGTCCTACCTGTAACCACACGATCATTCAGGAAGTGGACCCCGGAGGCTGAGAATACTCTGAGAGAATGTTTTGGAACTACAGACTGGGATATCCTGCAGGGATCTCATAGTGAGAACATTGAGGAAGTTGTTGACTGCACTACTGACTACATCAACTTCTGTATGGACATTGTAGTTCCAGTAAGAACTGTACGCTGCTATGCTAACAACAAGCCATGGATTACAAGTGACATCAAGGGCCTTTTGAACCAGAAGAAAAGGGCTTTTAAAGACGGTGATCAGCATGAGCTCAAGCGCGTGCAGAAGGAACTCCGAGTCCAGCTCAGGGCTGCGAAGGAGCAGTACAGGAGAAAGCTGGAGCAGAAGTTGCAGAATAACAGCATGAAGGAAGTGTGGGATGGGATGAAGATCATCACTGGCTGCAGCTCGAAGCGGGGTACCACCATCGAGAGAGACGGGAAGAGAGCAAACCAAATGAACAACTTTTTTAACAGGTTTGACCACCCTAACCCACTCTCACTCTCACCTCGGTGTATTGCACCCTCCACACATCCTTCTGCTGATACCAGCATAGGAAAGACATCCCCACCCATAATTACAACAGCGCAAGTGAGCAGAGAGCTGAGGAGACTTCGTGCCAGCAAAGCAGTGGGTCCAGATGGAGTATCGCCACGACTGCTGAAGGTCTGTGCATCGGAGCTGGGGGGTCCTCTACAGCGCATCTTCAACCTGAGCCTGGAACAGGGGAGAGTCCCGAGGCTTTGGAAAACATCTTGTATCACTCCAGTCTCAAAGGTATCACGTCCTAGTGAGCTGAATGACTTTCGGCCTGTTGCTCTGACATCACATGTGATGAAGACCATGGAGAGGCTGCTGCTTCACCACCTTAGGCCACAGGTTCAACACGCCCTTGACCCTCTGCAGTTTGCATATCAGGAGAAGGTGGGAGCGGAGGATGCCATCATCTATATGCTACACCGATCCCTCTCTCACTTGGACAGAGGCAGTGGTGCTGTAAGAATTATGTTTCTAGACTTCTCTAGCGCCTTCAACACAATCCAACCTCTGCTCCTTAGGGACAAGCTGACAGAGATAGGATTAGATTCATACCTAGTGGCATGGATCGTGGACTATCTTAAAGACAGACCTCAGTATGTGCGTCTTGGGAACTGCACGTCTGAAATTGTGGTCAGCAACACAGGAGCGCCACAGGGGACTGTACTTTCTCCGGTCCTGTTCAGCCTATATACATCGGACTTCCAATACAACTCAGAGTCCTGCCATGTGCAAAAGTTCGCTGATGACACTGCTATCATGGGCTGCATCAGGAATGGGCTGGAGGTGGAGTATAGGGACCTAATCAATGACTTTGTTAAATGGTGCGACTCAAACCACCTACACCTGAACACCAGCAAAACCAAGGAGCTGGTGGTGGATTTTAGGAGGCCCAGACCCCTCATAGACACAGTGATCATCAAAGGTGACTGTGTGCAGATGGTGCAGACCTATAAATATCTGGGAGTGCAGCTGGATGATAAATTAGACTGGACTGCCAATACTGATGCGCTGTGCAAGAAAGGACAGAGCCGACTATACATTCTTAGAAGGCTGGCGTCCTTCAACATCTGCAATAAGATGCTGCAGATGTTCTATGAGACAGTTGTGGCGAGCGCCCTCTTCTACGCAGTGGTGTGCTGGGGAGGCAGCATTAAGAGGAAAGACGCCTCACGCCTGGACAAACTGGTGAGGAAGGCAAGCTCTATTGTTGGCATGGAGCTGGACAGTTTAACATCTGTGGCAGAGCGAAGGGCGCTCAGCAGGCTCCTATCAATTATGGAGAATCCACTGCATCCACTTAATAGTATCATCTCCAGACAGAAGAGCAGCTTCAGCGACAGACTGCTGTCACTGTCCTGCTCCACTGACAGATTGAGGAGATCGTTCCTCCCCCAAACTATGCAACTCTTTAATTCCACCCAGGGGGGTAAACGTTAACATTTTAACATTATACATAGTTATTGTCTGTTTTTCACCTGCATTATTATCATTCTTTAATTTAATATTATTTATTGTATCAGTATGCTGCTGCTGAAGAATGTGAATTTCCCATTGGGATTAATAAAGTATCTATCTATCTATCTATCTATCTATCTATCTATCTATCTATCTATCTATCTATCTATCTATCTATCTATCTATCTATCTATCTATCTATCTATCTATCTATCTATCTATCTATCTATCTATCTATCTATCTATCTATCTATCTATCTATCTATCTATCTATTGCAATGGAAAGCAGGAAGTTTGATTGCAAATGGCCAAGATTTTCAGAAGTTTGTATCTGATATGGCAATTCTGCCCAATATAACATGTATTCAGGAAACATGGCTAATGCCACATTCAAATGTTCATATTGCTGGTTATGTTATTATAAGGTGGGATAGATTAACTTGGAAAGAGGGTGGTGTTGCTAATTTTGTTAGAAAAGACATAAGAGTATACAGTTGTGAATGTGGATAAAAAAGCTGACGCACTATTGAAATCTTTGATAAGAAAGGGGGAGTTAAGGTAGTAGTTTTTTATAACCCTTGTGACTCTAACAACAATAAGGTTGTGTGGTGTGGGGATTTTAATGCACTTAGTCCACTGTAGTGTTGTAAGGGAATGGACAGGAATGGATTAACAGTAGAAGAGTATTTAGACTTGTGATAGGGGTACAAGATATAAGAAATAATACAGAAATTCCTATAGATCTTAGATTAGTCTCTAATACATTGGCTGGAGTGAGCTGGTGGAATATTGAAAATGATAGGGAGTGATCAGATTCCTATAATCACTGATTTGGGTGTAATTTTATATAAAGTAAAGGGGACTAGTATAAGGAAATGGAATTTTAGCAAAGCAAACTGGAAGAAATTTAAAATATTATTTGAGGAACGTTTGATAGGGATATATGTAGAGAAGGATGTGGATTTATGGTATGGTAAATTATGTGATATTGAAAATCAGATAGTGTTTGAAATGATTCCGAAGAAAAATTATGTTAAGAGGAGGTTGTGCCATTGTGGAATGAATAGTGTTCAAAAGCAATTAGTGAGAAAAATAATGCATTTATGAAAAATTAAGAAGAATCATTGTATGGATAATCTTATTGTATATAAAAGGGCTCAGGCAGTTGTAAGAAAGGTGGTGCAACAGTCTAAAAAGACTTACTGGAGGTCTTTCTGTGAAAGTATTGGGAACAAGACTTCAGTTACAGATACCTGAAGAATTATTAAAAAAAGCGCAGAGGCTAATAATGATAAGAGAATTCCAGCATTAGATGATGGGGGAAGAATGATGGTAACAGAAGTGGACAATGATGAATTGTTAGCTAAAACATTTCTTAAAGTTCATAGTGAAGACAATTTGACTGAATAAGTAAGGAGACATAGGAGTGCAATTTTAAGATTTGTGTTGAAGGCCTTTCCTGAGATTTCTTCCATTTTTTTCATACAAGGGTTTTTTTGGAGCTTTTTCTTGTCTTCTTAGAGAGTCAAGGCTTGGGTGGCTATCAAACGACAGGGCCTATTAAAGCCCATTGTGGCACTCCTTGTGTGATTTTGGGCTATGCAAAAATAAATTGTATTTATTATTGGAAGCAAGAAGTGGCGATAATGAAGTTATGGATGCAGAGTTTCCTTTAAGTGGATTTTAAAAAGCAGTCACAAAAGTTAGGAAGATATATCCTGAAAAAGATGACTTATGTTTTTATATGTTTGAAAATATGTAGAAATATCTTTAGAAATAATACTGAAATTCTATAATTATATATGGAGGATAGAACATGTTCCCACTTCATGGAAAAATCCAGTAGTGGTACCAATTTTAAAATCAGGTAAACCTCCTTTGGACCTTTCTAGTTATAAACCAACATCACTTACTTCACACTTATGTAAAATCATGGAACGAATGATAACAGAGCATTTAAATTACTTGTTTGAAAAGAAAGGAGTAATAACATCATCAGAATTTATTTAGGAAAGGCAGAATGATATTGGATTCTATCTAGTGTCTGGAAGATGATATTAGGAAAGCACATGTCAATAAAGAATTTGTAGTAGCAGTATTTTTTGATATAGAAAAATCTATTTGAAAGGTTCATGCAGGTAAGAGTGGTAACTGAATATTCTAAGTCATATAAGTTAGAGAATAGTACCCCGCAAGGGAGCGTGTGTAGCCCACTGATATTTAATATAATGATTAATGATAATTTTTTTGAAAATTGGGACTGGTGTAGGTAAATCATTATATTCAGATGATGGTGCATTATGGATCAGGGGAATACATTTCAGTTATACTGTAAATAAAATGCAAATGGTCATTAAGAATCTGGTAGACGAATGGGCAGATAAATGGGGTTTCACACTGTCTGTAAATAAAATTCATGTGAACTGTTTTACAAAGAGTCAAAAAACCTGCACTTAATTTTAAATTATATGATCAACTGCTAGAAGATGTTTCAGAGATAAAATATTTGGGCATGTTGATGGATAGTAGCCTATGTAGAAATCTCATATTGGTAAGATAAATGTAAAGGTGTATTGAATATACTCACATGATAAGATATGATTGGGGAGCTACCGGAAAATCTTTATTGACTATTTATATCTGTTAAATAAAGTCAGTCTTTGATTATTGATGTGTGGTTTATGAGTCTGCTGCACCCTCAAGATTAAAATGTTTAGAGGTGATACAAGCAAAGGCTCTAAGAATGCGTTGTGGTACAACAAGATCCTCCCCAGTTTCAGCCATATTAGTTGAAATGGGAGAGTTACCATTACAGCTTTGCAGATTGATATTGATGATGAATTATTATATCAATTTAAGAGGACATGGAAATAATTATCCTGTTAAAAAAGTGTTCAATGATTGTTGAGAACATTATAAGAAAAGTATAATTATCTTTGGGTGGGTGGGTTCATATCATGCAAGTAATCTAGGTCTTTTGTCATAAGTCCAACTGTAGCCTTAGGTATAATACCCCTTTGGTTATTTCCATTTCCAATAGTTTATCTAAGTCTGCATGATTTAAAAAAAGAAAATCAATCTTCCAGAATGGAAGATGTTAGTTAATATATTAATGAGACATTTTATGGAACAATCACAATTTTCACAGATGGCTCTAAACAAATGGAAAGGTTGGAGTAGCTGCTTATGTACCAAAAGTTACAGGCTAAAATAATTAAAAGAATCACAAATCATTTATCATATATACAGTTGAATTGGTTGAAATAATGCTAGGTTTGCAGTGTGTGAAGAAATTATGCCAAAAGAGTTTTTTATATGTTCTGATTCATATTCAGCACTGGTGAGTATTAAAAATGGACTGACTAATTGTAGATTGAATTTGTTATTAGAAATTAATCAGATTTTATTTTGCCTACAAAATATGGGTATATATGTGGTTTTCTTATGGGTTCCTTCACATAAAGGAATGAAAGGGTTGATGGCATGGCTAAAGAAGCTGTAAAACTGTCTGAGGTGGATATAAATATCTCAATTAGTAAAAAGGGTGAATAAAATCAAAAATTATTGGATTATATCAAAACCAATGGAACAGTGGGAAGGCATTTGTACAAAATACATAAAAATGTTAGACTTGTGGGGGAAGATGGAAAAATAAAAAAGGAAGAAATAATTATAACCAGATAAGATTTGGACACATAATGATAAATAATTCATTATATTGAATAGAAAAACACCCATCCAGATTTTGTAGTCAATGTGAAGCATACAAAGAGGAAAGGAAACAACTTCAGGGAGCAATTCAAGAAATGGGGGCTAATAGTTTTACTTTAAAAGATATGATTAGTTATGAAAATAACTAGCTATTATCATAGAGCAATATTTCAGTATTTAAATCAGTGGAGTAATTTAGTTTGTGTTCTAAACTGATGGTTTTTTTCCCTTCATATTCTGCACAACACTCCAGTCCAGTTGGTAGCAGTAACACACCATAAGTGGGTTTGCCAACTGCAATAAAAAGACAAAAGAAGAAGACCCAGTAGTTGAGTATAGAACTGGCTTGGAGTTCTGTAAGTATTGTGTGTTTTAATTGGATTTGCTGGTTTTTACATTTTTTTTTGGATAAGCATTTTGGAATTTATTTACTTGTGAATTGCCATTTAAGCACATAATTTTTGCTATTTTTGAACATGTTTATTATTTCTTCTTTTTTAAAATAAATACTCAAATTATAAAAAGATTAAAATTTTGGGAATTGTCTTTACAAGCCAGAGTTTTCATAGTTTTATCTCCCATGCAAGGCATTTTTGTATATTTTGGGATTCTCTCAGTGTTGTTGAACTTTTAAGCCAACTTCACATTTTTGGAGCCTACTAGGTCAGAAACCAGCAGTTAGCAGTTAGCAGTTGGAGAAAGCTGGATCTGGGTGGGCCTCTTCTGTAAGATGGTAAAGATTCTGGCCTTCTTTTTTGGAATATTTGGGAGGCCTTGCATAATTTTTGCCATGTCTGCAACTCACTCAACAGCAGTGAATATATATGATATCTTCTTCAGTAAAAGGCCAGTTTCATCCAACTAAACATTAGCTCTTATGTAAAAAGATAACTTTTTGGAACTAGTGACTAGGGAGGACGTACAAATTACCCTGGGATATGTCTGAGCGACAAGTTTGAGTAAAGTACCAACATAGAGACTGTGAAGAAGAAGGGCCAGAGTCAACTCCATTTGAGATTGTTTGTATGCAGGCCATTCCTATATGTTTTCTAACAGTCTGTATTGGTTATTGTATTTTTCTATGCTGTAGTGTGCTGGATAAATAACATTAGTGCACTAAGGGATGCCATCAGAATAAATAAACTGAATAAAAAGGCTATTTTAATCTTGGGAGTGGACTCACAGGAAGAAATGGTAGAACAGAGATCACTCAGGAAGCAGCATACAATCCTGGACAACGACTCTCACCTCTTGTATAAGGTTTTGGCTAAACAGAAAAGTACCTTCAGTGACAGACTAAGAGAGCTGTGTTGCTCCAAGGAGTCCTATGTGAGGTTGTTTCTATCCTTTGTCATAAGGCTTTATAATGAGTCACCCCTCAGCCAAGGTGACATCATTCCCTATTTGCTGAAAGGTACTGAGCTAGTCTAGCTCCTGTATTGCAAAATTGTGACTTATAAGTATGTTCAATTCTAATCAATATACACTTTGTAAATACCTACACTTTATTAATTTACTTATAGTTAATTCATGTTGTATGTGTATTTGTACCTTGTTAGCATACTTAAGATTATTACAATTCTTGTTATACATACAGTATGTGTGTGCCCTTTTTGTCTGTTGCTGTAACCCTTGCTATTTCCTCCATGATTATATATCTTGGTGATTTGTTCCAGGGTCTCCACATAATCCTGAACTCCAGGGGCCTCATGTATAAACGGTGCGTTCGCACAAAAATGTTGCATACGCCCGATTCCACTCTCACATCGCTATGTATAAAAAATAAACTTGGCATAAAGCCACACACATTTTCATGCCAGGTTAATCTCTTTTGCAAACTGGTGGCATCCAGCGTCAGAACAGTGCTACTGTTCCTGTGTGGTTTGCCTTTATTTTTTAGATTCACATCCCTGACGTGGCTTTATCAAATACACTGAAATTAACCACATATCATTTATTAGTTTAAGGCATCTGATTGTAATCAACCCATAACCATATAATTGTGCACAAAATGGCCAAACTATTCCAAATACTATAGCTGCTTTAGCGTTGCCACTGTCAGAGCACCACTCAGAGTATTTAACCCATTGTATCTGAGTGTGGAATCACAGCTCTACAGCAGCTGATCAGAAAGCTCTACCGCAAATTGTATCAAGAGTGGGGAGAAATATTGGGATAGAGCTTCTACCACATGCTGCCTCAGCCATGCGCACAGACTATTTGAACTTCTCCTATTCAGCAAATGCTTCAGAGCCTTTCCTGTATGGACCTCGCGGTTCAGAAACAGTTTCATCCCAAGAGCTCTAAACGCACTCAATCAGTCCATGAAGTGCTCCTGGTAGAACTGTTTGTACTTATAAGTACAATTACTTCAGTGTAAACTTACACTTGTAATATTGCACAACCATTTATGCTTTCATATTGTATATTTTTCATTGCTTTTTTATCATATTATTATTATTGTTGTTGTTATTTTACCATTTTAAAGGAAAATAAGTTTATGGAGGATTTGCATATTGAATATCATTGTACCATACAATAACAATAAAGGAATTCAATTCAATTGAGAGCACGTATTTACAGATGATGACGACTGGCTTCTAAATCACTTTAGAGTGAACTTTCCAGGTGCTAACTTCGTGGAGCTCTTGATATCATTTTAAAGATGAAATGCATTAAAGTATATATAGTACATTATACAGATACATTTTAAACTTCATTTAAATAATGTATATTGCTAATGATTAAAAATGCGAGGACTCGGTGGCGCAGTGTCAGTGATGAGCTGGCGCCCTGTTCAGGGATTGTTCCTGCCTCGCGCTGTATGCTTGCTGGGGCTGGCACGACCATGGATGAACAGATGAATGGAATAATTAAACATGTACTATGAAGATATTTTAATGTTCCTTAAAAGTTTTGAAAAATCGGCATTCTAAGCTTACAGATGGCTTGACATGTATTAATGAGCTGATTGTTTGGCAATTGTTATTTGGAGAAAGAAAAGGAAGGACAGGAATCGGGGGTTAGTACGTTTGAAAGAGACAGTACTGCTACAATATATTATTTTATTTAGGGTCGTGCACAGAGCAGCAAGCATCTTGCTGGAGGCAGGCACAATCTCTGGAAGGGGTGCCAGTTCATCGCTACCACTGCACCAACGTGCCTCAATGTTTTATACATGCTTTAATTTCTATCATCATGAAAATATCAAGTATACATCTTAGTATTTAAATTGTTCAGAGAGCTGTAACATGAATGTAATGTATTCTGTGTCCTGTTGGCGTAAGAGAAAGCCTGTTTAAGAAGCACGTACTGATTCACACACGTAAGAGTACATAGAATATGAAACATTTAATGTGCTACTTTAGTTACGATGGTATTTGAGAAACTATTAAATTAAATGATTTTAAGATGAAGTTTATGAAGTTCTACTTTAATGACAAAATAAACTACTTGATTAAAGTGGAAATTTCGACCTTTTTCCACACTGCGTCCCAGTTATTTTCTTTTCTCTGTACCCTAATATGCTTCCATATGATACTCAGTTGGTGGGCTACAACTCATCTTTTCATGGCGACTTTGACATCTGACCACTTCTTATTTATTTCGGGCACTGTGCGACTTTCTGAACTTGAACTTTTGAGTTTCTCTCACCACTCTGACACTCAATCAACTTTCTTTTGTTGTTTATATCACTGCTATTTATATTGATTTGCATATTCAAAGGGGCGTAATTCTGGGAGGAGTTGAGATGGAGCGACAGGAGCGTGTACGAGCGTTACTTTTCATGCTGACCAGGATTTATGGAGCAGAAGAATGTGGAAGTTGGCATCCGCACAGATTTATGCATCTGGATTTCTTTTGTGCATATGAACATGTCTGTTTTTGTACGTACGCCATGTTTTAGTGTGAATTCTGCACACGGCATTATGAATGTGGCCCCGGGTTGTCAGCTGTGCAATTTTCTGTTCATAACGTATGTTACTCAAAATAAACCCACATTGCTGTGTTGTTCTTTTTATTAAATGGTATGCATATCCTTATGAGTCTGGTTGCCATTTTAACCACTATCACTGCAAACCTGCACAGTGGTTGAATAATGTGTTCTGGTTATTTCAGAACACTTTGTCACTTTTTACATTCTTTTTTATTGTTTCTTTCGTATTTTGCCTGTGCTTCTGAATTTTACTTTATTTCCATTTTGAATAAATTTTATTTTGTGCTCCTGTTTATTAATTCAATTTTTTTTTTCTTTTGATGTTTTATTTTGTTTTAAGTACTGCTATGTTAACATCGATTAGAAATGTAAAGTTCTCAATAGGACTGCTATTTGACTTCCTTTACTGGGTAGTGTTGGGTCCTGTTAGGATTTCTGCCTCTGGTTCCTCGTTTCACAGGGAGTGTGCCCCTGTCCTAGTAAATCTCCATTTCTTGCTTAGTAATCATTATTGGTCTTGGCCTATAAAATTGGGACAGCAACAGAAGTAATGGAGTCTGGGCTGTCCTTCTTTTTTTAGCACTTTGTACTGGAAAAAAACCTTTTAGTTAGTTGCTTTAGGATTCAGAATTTTGATCTATCAGCCTTTGATTTTTTAACCTTTGCACAAGCATTTTTTTTATTTTTGCTTATTTCTTGTTGCATGCTACATGGTTTGATCTCTTACAATTGTTTTAGATTCTCTCTCTGTGTTGAAGATATAAAAAAACTTATTTTTTCTTACCTGTTTATCATGTCTTTTCTTAATGTGGGTACTCATTTGGTTGGGCATCTCAAAGAATTACCTGTTGAGTATGAAGGGCCACCACTCTTCTCTAAATTCTTGTTGGCTCACCTTCTTCACCATTTGGAATCTTTTGGCAGAAACAGGTGACCATCTCTGAAAATCACTTTGGGAAATGTGCATCTTCTGACTTTGGGAAATGTGCTTCTTCTGAAAGCAGACCATTTAATTTAAACTGATGTGTTTGGTTCTATAATAGCTAAGTTGCAATATCTCACCCAGATAATTTTAAAATATTTCAGTGTTTTGTTCCCACTTTGTGACTTTGTAGTTTGCTCCATTCTCATATGACCACTTTAGTGAAAAAGTGCTTCCTGACTCAGGTCTCAAATACACTATGCCCCTAATGTCCTCTGTTTCCATCAAGTATGTGATTTACTATTTTAAATGAAAATGATCAGTTTTGTTAATGGAGAACTTAATTAGGCATGGCACAGACCTTTTTGCTCATTCCAGAGTGAACTTGGTTGCACTCACCTCAATGTCTTCTAGTGCTGTTTTGTCTTTTTTTTTTAGTAAAATGTTAATTAGAACTGCCCACACCTCTCCAAATGTGGCTTAAGTAATACACTGATTATTATACAGTACTACCTGAACAAATTATTAAATTATTGTATAGTTCCACTATTTTTGCATATTTGTTATTTTTTTACATCAGACTATTTGCCTATAGAGTAATTCATCTTTATAGGGGCAGGTATTCTACAGGGAATGGATGTGAGGTGGTAGGTTTGCACACAATATGATGTAGCTTTACTCTGCCCTGGTATTACTTTATGAACATTGTTTTTATTTTGTACAATACTTTTGACCAATTTCCATGTGTCACAAATGTAGTATAGGTAAGCTTTTTTTGTTAAGCATTTTATTATTTGAATTGTAAGCTGCCAAATCCTGAATGTTTATGGACTGTAGTATGTTTGTTGAGACTCTGTGACTGTGTGTTTTTTTAAAAGATGAAGCCTAGAGAAAACTGATATTTTGGAACACAGCAGTATTTTCTAAATCTGTGGTTTTTCCACACAGAAAGGTCACTATTGCTTCAAAGGTAGCAGATACCTTAGCATCATAAACTGCATTGCTAGTTAACATTCATAATGGAAAGATTTGACTTTTCCTTAAAAACATCCTGATAGTAAAATGAGTGACAGAGATTTAACAGACATTACTGAAGACTAGCCAAATTTAGGCAAGGGTCAGAAACACCAAAACTCTGTAGATTGTATATCAAATTGTAGGGATTACATTAAATTAAAAAGACTGAAAGGTCTGAACAAAGTTAGGGTCAATACTAGCAAAGTGCTTGCACAAGGCCTTTTCCTTATTTTTCAACAAACTCAGATGTGTTTCCAACTGTGTGACCATTGTAACCTGATACGTCACATAGTATATGTCCCATGCACCTAGCAAAATGCAATTAATTGTGTGAACTAATTTTGTGTCTCCTAGGAATTCTGTACTAAGATAAGCAACTTCAGAAAACTAATTAGTAATGGTAACAGTTTAGGTACTGCAAAAATGCATCTGTTACTCATTTACTCTTACGTACCAAGACCTTATCTAAGGCTTCTTTTGGTGCTAATAACACTTACAAAGCATTAGTAGAGTGGTTATTCATCTCTACAATGTGTACTACTAAATAAACTTCACTTTGTAACTGTCTTCATAGGAGGTTTATTTAACCGCTCTTTGTCTCATCCCTCACCTAGGACCAGTTTGCCTTGGGTTCCCCTACCAGGGGCATAACGCCCCGGACAACAGAGCTCCTAGGATCATTGGGACACGCAAACCCCTCCACCACGATAAGGTGGCGGTTAAAGGAGGTACTGTACTGTAAAAGTACTGTACAAATAAACCTCCTATGAAGAAAAACAATTTTGGACGGCGTTTTCCCTTGCCCGGATGCAGGTCACCGGGGCCCCACTCTGGAGCCAGGCCTGGAGGTGGGGCTCGATGGCGAGCGCCTGGTGGCCAGGCCTGCACCCATGGGGCTCGGCCGGGCACAGCCCGAAGAGGCAACGTGGGTCCCCCTTCCCATGGGCTCACCACCTATGGGAGGGGCCAAGGAGGTCGGGTGCAGTGTGAGTTGGGTGGTGGCCGAAGGCGGGGACCTTGGCGGTCCGATCCTCGGCTACAGAAGCTAGCTCTTGGGACGTGGAATGTCACCTCTCTGAAGGGGAAGGAGCCTGAGCTAGTGCGCGAAGTTGAGAGGTTCCGGCTAGATATAGTCGGACTCACCTCGACGCACAGCTTGGACTCTGGAACCAATCTCCTTGAGAGGGGCTGGACTCTGTACCACTCTGGAGTTTCCCCTGGTGAGAGGCGCCGAGCAGGTGTGGGTATACTTATTGCCCCCCAACTTGGAGCCTGTACATTGGGGTTTACCCCGGTGGACGAGAGGGTACCCTCCCTTCGCCTTCGGGTAGGGGGACGGGTCCTAACTGTTGTTTGTGCGTATGCACCGAACAGCAGTTCGGAGTACCCACCCTTTTTGGAGTCCCTGGAGGGTGTGCTAGAGGGCATACCTTCTGGGGACTCCCTCGTTCTGCTGGGAGACTTCAATGCTCACGTGGGCAATGATAGTGAGACCTGGAAGGGCGTGATTGGGAGGAATGGCCCCCCTGATCTGAACCCGAGCGGTGTTTTGTTATTGGACTTCTGTGCTCGTCACGGATTGTCCATAACGAACACCATGTTCAAGCATAGGGGTGTTCATATGTGCACTTGGCACCAGGACACCCTAGGCCTCAGTTCGATGATCGACTTTGTGGTCGTGTTGTCGGACTTGCGGCCACATGTCTTGGACACTCAGGTGAAGAGAGGGGCGGAGCTGTCAACTGATCACCACCTGGTGGTGAGTTGGCTTCGATGGTGAGGGAGGAAGCCGGTCAGGCGTGGTAGGCCCAAACGTGTTGTGAGGGTCTGCTGGGAACATCTGGCAGAGCCCCCTGTCAGAAGTAGCTTCAACTCCCACCTCCGGCAAAACTTCGACCACATCCCGAGGGAGGTGGGGGACATTGAGTCCGAATGGGCCATGTTCCGTGCCTCTATTGTTGAGGCAGCTGACCGGAGCTGTGGCCGTAAGGTGGTCGGTGCCTGTCGTGGCGGCAATCCCCGAACCCGTTGGTGGACACTGGCGGTGAAGGATGCCGTCAAGCTGAAGAAGGAGTCCTACAGGACCCTTTTGTCCTGTGGGACCCTGGAGGCAGCTGATAGGTACCGGCAGGCCAAGCGGGGGTGGATGAGATACGCCCGGAGTTCCTCAAGGCTCTGGATGTTGTAGGACTGTCTTGGCTGACACGCCTCTGCAACATCGCATGGACATCAGGGACAGTGCCTCTGGATTGGCAGACCGGTGTGGTGGTCCCCCTCTTTAAGAAGGGGGATCGGAGGGTGTGTTCCAACTACAGAGGGATCACACTCCTCAGCCTCCCTGGAAAAGTCTATTCAGGGGTCCTGGAGAGGAGGGTCCGTCGGATAGTCGAGCCTCGGATTCAGGAGGAACAGTGTGGTTTTCGTCCTGGTCGCGGAACAGTGGACCAGCTCTATACCCTTAGCAAGGTCCTGGAGGGTGCATGGGAGTTTGCCCAACCAGTCTACATGTGTTTTGTGGACTTGGAAAAGGCATTCGACCGTGTCCCTCGGGGAATCCTGTGGGGGGTACTCCGAGAGTATGGGGTACCGGCCCCCCTGATAAGGGCTGTTCGGTCCCTGTACGATCGGTGCCAGAGCTTGGTCCGCATTGCCGGCAGTAAGTCGAACCCGTTTCCAGTGAGAGTTGGACTCCGCCAGGGCTGCCCTTTGTCACCGATTCTGTTCATAACTTTTATGGACAGAATTTCTAGGCGCAGCCAGGGCATTGAGGGGGTCCGGTTTGGTGGGCTCAGGATTGGGTCACTGCTTTTTGCAGATGATGTTGTCCTGTTTGCTTCATCAGGCCGTGATCTTCAGCTCTCTCTGGATCGGTTCGCAGCCGAGTGTGAAGCGGCTGGGATGAGAATCAGCACCTCCAAATCCGAGACCATGGTCCTCAGCCGGAAAAGGATGGAGTGCCCTCTCAGGGTTGGTAGCGAGATCCTGCCCCAAGTGGAGGAGTTCAAGTATCTCGGGGTCTTGTTCACGAGTGAGGGAAGAATGGAGCGTGAGATCGACAGGCGGATCGGTGCGGCATCTGCAGTAATGCGGGCTCTGCATCGGTCTGTCGTGGTGAAAAAGGAGCTGAGCCGCAAGGCGAAGCTCTCAATTTACCAGTCGATCTATGTTCCTACCCTCACCTATGGTCATGAGGTATGGGTAGTGACTGAAAGAACGAGATCGCGAATACAAGCGGCTGAAATGAGTTTCCTCCGCAGGGTGTCTGGGCTTTCCCTTAAAGATAGGGTGAGAAGCTCAGTCATCCGGGAGGGGCTCAGAGTAGAGCCACTGCTCCTCCGCATCGAAAGGAGTCAGATGAGGTGGCTCGGGCATCTGATCAGGATGCCTCCTGGACGCCTCCCTGGTGAGGTGTTCCGGGCACGTCTAACTGGGAGGAGGCCCCGGGGAAGACCCAGGACACGCTGGAGGGACTATGTCTCTCGACTGGCCTGGGAACGCCTTGGGATTCTCCCGGAAGAGCTAGAAGAAGTGGCCGGGGAGAGGGAAGTCTGGGCATCTCTGCTCAAGCTGCTGCCCCCGCGACCCAACCTCGGATAAGCGGGAGACAATGGATGGATGGATTTGTAACTGTCACTGGTGGCCTAAATGAGACATTTCTCTTTTAAAATTGCATACTTAATGATAACACCTGAGAATCCATCATATTAACAAGTAATTGTACCAGCATATTAAAGAGTCTTATTATGCCACTCTGCATAGATATGAATGACTTATACACTGATGTTTTATACGTGTAATGAAGACCAAAAGAAGCTTTTGTTAAGATCTTGTTACATAAGAGTAAATTAGTACTAGATGCATTTTTGTAGTACCTAAACTAAAGTGTTACCTTAGTCATTTTTTACCAATGTCGGGATATGCTTTAGCCTTGCAACCCTGAACTGAATTAGCCGGACTTAATATTATATTAATGAATAACCTTTACTAGCAAGCACAATATGCAAACTGAGGACTCTGGGAGACAGAAGTTCAAATACCGTTGAGAATGTGAGTCAATGTGAATCTTCAGACTGAGTATTTAACAGTTCACGTTACGTACAGGGTGTATGCTCAATAATTAGTTCTGTATCAACAAGGTCAAAAATGAAAGGAAATGGATTATTATCACAGTAGAAAGAATGAAAAAGAAACAATCTGATAAAAAACTGCTTTTAAAAACAAATTATAAATTCCAGTGCATCTCCAGTATATGCAGATCTCCCAGATTATCTGTAATCTAAATTATTGTATTGCTGTTAAATGGTGGTGCCACAGCTCGTTAGTGTTGGCAACACTGTGGGAAATTGTTCTACCATCACTTGATATCAAGGATTTCAAAGGTTACTTTCCAGTTTAACCATAGTAAAGTACAGTGCTGCGCAGCTGCCTGACCTCACCATGGACATGGGTTATTTTTACATCTGGGTTTTTGTCATTCCAAAGATGTGGATGTTAGGAGTTTTGGCCTGGTATGATTGTGTGTTGGTGTGGGTGTGTGAATGTACATTGTCAATGACTGCTATACTAGACATCATTCGTTTTTGCATTTTCCCAATATTCCAGGATAGGCCCTGCTCCATTTTTGCCCTGTAGTAGAAAAAAAACATCAAAAAACGAATGATTGGATTTTGTGAATCACGTCAATGTGCCTCTGTGTGACACACAGTCTGTTCTAAGGTAGCATTTTACTCAAAGGAAGACATCTCCCATTCTGCTCCCTTATTATTTGTTGTTACAAGTTACCTAATAAAGCACTACTTGTGCAACTCAGATGTTATGGTTACATTATGTTTGTACAATAACTAGTTTTTGCTATGTTTTCTCTTTTGTGTTTTGGGCTGTGGTGTTTGTCTGCATGATTGCAATGTTTGCATTTTTGTGCTGTCTGTTTTTATTTATTGCTGCTATTTGTAAGTTGTATTAATTTGTTACATCAGTAACAAAAGTTTGAATAATTTTGTGCTAGGTTTCTACAAAAGTGTAATCCTAGAACAGAAACAAAAACGAAAGTTTAAAAATCAAAGTTCACAGGTTTGCTTGGATGTGGTCAATCATTTTTGCATCAGCCTTTGGAATCAAGTGGCCTGTAGCAATGATTGCAATTTGTTTAATTGTTTTAACATTCCTACCTCATAATTTCCATCTTATTATACAAAAGATCTTTGATAGAGGATGTAGTTGCACCAAATGCATTCCAAAGCTAGAACTCCCACAATGCTCTCTACAAGACCCTGTCAAGCAAATGATTCTGTGTGTGGCAATAATTTGTAGCCTTCAGTGCTTTACCAATCTTCCACTTAGTTGTGCCAAGAAAACTAAAAGTCAGGGCCATTTACTATATGGTTGAAAATACTGACAAGTTGGATACCCTGGCCAGTTCTGTACTGCTTGGCGAAGGTTTTTCATTGAATACGTCAGTGATCAGATCTTTGGGGTGTTTTTAAAACTTAATTAAGTTTATGTAATGGCTTGAAGGTGTGATTAATGTTGATAGCTGAAGAAAATGTAGACATATACTTTCAGTAACAGACATAAAAACAATATTCCTGTATTATTTACTGAAAAAGAACCATATATTTAGCAATGTGTCATTCTTTTATTAAATGCATTGTGTATTGGAGGAGGCAGTGTGGCCTGGTGGCTAAGATGCTGCACTCTACAAGGAAACTGTTTGCAATATCAGCCTCTGACTTATTTTGTGACACTGAGCAAGATGCTTAACCTGCCTGTGCTCTTACTGTAAAGAGTGCAAGTAAAAATTTTTAGAGTTTAGTACTTACTTACAAAGTACCCTGTGACTGTAGTGATTATTGAAGTCACTATCTAAAATAAAACAATTGTAATTGAAAACTATACATGTTTCACATCAAAATCTGTTGCCAGATTTTTCCCCAAAATTCAAAGAATTGGATTAATTTATCTTGAGAATATAACTTACTTAGCTATAACTACAGCCAATTATGGGCTATGTTGTTTAGATTAAGTGAGACTGTGGCTGTATGTATGTAGAGGCATGTGTAATTTGTTTATTCAATGAAATGTAGTCTTTCCAAGTGTTAATAGAGTGCTTTTCTTAAGTAACACAGCTAGGTTTCTGGTACACAGAAAATTCTGACATCCACTCAGGAAATAATTAGTTTTATTTCCTTCTTTATTGGTCAAATTTGGCTCCTTCAAATAAACAGTAATGGAAGTTTTTTGTAATTAGTACAGAGGTCTTCACAGAGAAGAAAAAAGTTATATTTTTTCATGTAATAAAGCAAAAAAACAAATTAACAAAAAGTTATATGTGTATTTTACTTCTATGTTTGTAAGCATTTGTGGTTATTTAATCAATTTTTTATTTCTTTCAAAGAAAGTAGTTAGGTCTTAAAGGCTGCATGTATTGATTTTTGGTTCACTAGCATCACATATAAGGAAATTGTTAAACTATAAAACTCATCTGTTTAGCATATGTTTGGGTAGCACAGAATGTAACATGGAGTAACTATTATGTGTTCAAAGGTTTGTTAAGTAATGTTCACAATTGGAAAAAATTTGAGAGAAGGTATTTAATAAAAGAGAAAATATTTAGATACATTGGAAATGTAAAAGGTAAAAGGTTCAAGCCACTTTCAGTTGATCTGTATACTTTTAGATTTTATTTTTTGTTATTTTTAATATTATTTCAGTAGCATTCACAAGCATTTGTTTTTTATCTGTTGTCACACACGTACGCAAGGTTTTTAAATGTTTAATTCACAGTAACTTATCTGTATCCCTGAAGGTTTCCGAGGTGAAGGTCATCCCTTGATCCGTAAGGATTTTTTTAGGGATGCTGTCATGCGAAAAGACCCCTACTAATTCCAGTGTGATAGCCTTAGTAGTAGCTGAGTGCAACGGAACAGCTTCAGGATACCGGGAGGCATAATCCACTAGGACCATTATATATTTATGGCCTTGGGCCGAGGGTTCCAGGGGTCCCACTATGTCAACCCCGACATGTTCGAACGGAACATCAACTAGGGGTAGAGGAATGAGAGGAGCACGGTCCCTTTTTGGAATCTGTTGGCAGGACACACAAAAGTGGTGGACCTCCTCATTGATTCATTGAGCTTGATACGCTCGAGAGTCATTTCACACCCCAAATGGGCTCCGAGGAGATGGCTATGGGCTAGTTCACAGACTTGTTGCTGGTAAGCCCATGGGACTAGCAAGAGAGAGCGCATTTCCCCCTCGTGTTCAGCCACCCGATATAGGAGGTCGTTATTTAGCACAAAGTGAGAACCCTGTGGCATAGGATGCTGAATGCGATGGCCGTTTATCAGAATGACTGTATTCTTTATAAACTTAAGGGAGTCATCATTCCATTGCTCCCTTTTAAAAGAAGCCAGTGTCTGCCTGAATTGGAGGTGCAGTTAAGAAAAAGGGTCGGAGGTGACCTCAATGGGCGTGGTTTCCGCCCGTACCGCCGCTGCGCCTGTGTTTGATGTATCAATGCGCGATGGCCCTGGGATCTCCACGTCATCAGAAGAGGCCATACTCTGCCCCTCTCACAGCTGTAAACATGGTGTTGAGTCAGCCGAGAACACCTTCATAGCACCCATTATTAGGCCCAGCGGTTGTTTAGGAAGGTGGAGTGTTACGCCGCCTTTATTGTCTGACCATTCTCTCCCGAGTATCACCGGGGACGGATGGTCTTCCATGATGGCTACCATCAGTTTTTTAACCACCCCGTCACAGCTGACAAAGCACATGGTGGATTTATACTGATGGACGTCCCCATGTACGCAGGTTATACTTTGTTCCCATTTAATAAAACCGCCCCAATATGTTCACAAGCCAGAGGGTTAGCTAGAGCACAGCATCTCACATTCTCTGTGCATCCGCAGACCCCTTGCTCACCACCAAACAACGGCCGCTGCCATCTAGAAGGTTTCCAGGTTTGCTCCGTGGGGTGGTGATGGGGCATTGAGGTAGGGACAAAAGATCATCCGGGTTCAGAGGGGTTCATTTCTGTTTTCCCTGGGTAGGTCTCCGCCTTTACAATTTGTATGATCTCGATTAACAAGACCATATCCTTGACTAGCCGACCCCAGACCGGCTGGGCGAGGTCAGTTGGGAGGCCATTGAGCAGTAGCGCACACGCTACTTGTTCGACTATTTCTTGGGTGTTATTTCTTTCGGGCCATAGCCAACACCCGACTTTAGTCCATAATTTCATGGCTTGGGGAGCCACCGGCAATTGGGGATGAAACTCCCACTGCATCACTCTCCTTGCCTGCCAACCTGTGGCACTCCCACAATTACCAAGGTTCTTTCCCTTTGTTGAGGCTTTGGGAGTGGACCATTCACCCGGAAGCCCATAATCAGTCCTGCCTGTGCCCATTTGTGACCCCGGCCCTATTCCGTAAGCCCTACATACACATGCCCATGCCTTTGTATCAGACCTTTGGGTCGCAGCGCTTCCCAGGTTCCCTCCACCAACACCAACCGACCTCACCATGGTAGCTTGGGAACGATACTCTCCCACTTGTTTTTTGTTGGTTGTACGGTGTGTCCAGCTTCCTCTAAGGGTTGTCTCCTGCTTTTTTAAGGAGACCATCCTGCCGACTACGCCAGTGTGAAAGAAACAGCCGAACACACAATGAAAGTTTGGGGCAGCTACGCATAAAGTTTCCCTGGCTGTAAAAGGCTTTAAAGTAGAGTAAAATGTGTACTGGTTAGAGTCCAAAACAGAACTGTTTAAGTATGGAGGATGATGGGTTTTTATAGCTGGTTCACAGGAAGTGACATCCCCGGTGCTGGGACAGGAAGTGACATCCTCAGGGCCGGGAAGGGAGGATTTCTCATGTTTGGTTTGTGGTGAGAAAAAAGAGAGGTTCAGTGCAACCCACCACCTCCAGGCCTGGCGTGAAATTATCATTTCCTGGTCTCTTTGGATGACTCCCAAGCGCACGTGTGTGACAAAGGAAGGAAATAAATGATATAAGGAAAAGTGATATAAATGATATAAGGAAAGAAATAAATGACATACACAAGACAAACTTTTATGAGGGGTGAACGGTGCTCGACGGTAAGTCTTGAGCGATGTGGGGTTTTGGTAGCTTTCATTAACGAAAACAATTGCTCACAAAGGTAAGTCTTCCGAACATAGACAGTACTCTCGATGCCAACTTACGGATCTGCACATACGAGGGTGGCAGGTAAGCATACAAGCCTGGCACACCAACTTCGTTGTATTTTGCCTTCAGAATAGAATCTGACTGCAGTTCAGTCAGTTCCATTTGGATATTCTCAGGCGCATTCTCAACGTTTTAAGAGTATGGTGACGTAAACGGCGCAAAGTCCTGTTCGTGTGAACTGAAATCATGAAAATGGTCACTGAATTCATTGCTCAGTAATTCAAGTTGGAAAACAAATTCTCCAAAAACCAAATTTTACTTTACTAAGTTTACTTCAAAGTTTATATTGTAAAATAAGCCAATATGCAAAAAGCCCCCTGACCTACACTAATTTTACAAACTCAAAATCACAAAAATATGTTAATAAACAACTCACCCACTTCTCGCGTCCACTTCAGATCTTGTAGTCTGCACTAACTGTTCGTTACAATACTGGCACAAAATTACATAAAACTACAGCAAAAAAAAAAACGTGAAAATATGCAAACTATGAAGACTCGTGATGGTCAGTTCTGCCCAGTGGCCAGTCTCAGCAGCCCAGCCAGTAGTGTAGCCTGCCAGGGGCAGCTCTAGGCTCGTGGCGGCCCTGGGCAGAAAAAGAATCGGTGGCCCCTTCGCCCGCCAATGTCAATATGGTATCTTATGCACGGCGGATGGCCACGTCCGTTGTGGACACTGCATAGCCACCTCGTGCTCATGACACGCTTCTATATGCGCGTGTCTGTAACTTGAAAACCAAGTGGCGGCCCGTGATATTCTCATTACGGCAGAACGTTATAATACTACTTATAGCTTACTGCTCCAACTCGAGCAACATTAGTAAATACAGTGTACTAATTAACAAGAAACACAATGTTTTTCGGCCACATTGCTGTCAGCTGTGTCATTATTTTCTCTTTCTGTTTTATATTCAATATATATTGGCGTGGCGGCCCTGTGCAGCTGCACAGTTTGCACATGCCTAAGGCCACCCACTGCTGCAGCCTAGCACTTCAGTTGTGACGTCGTGGCTCATTAACTTTGGACAAGGCTCGTGGCTATACCAGCAGATGACGTTTCCGGTACCGTAATGCCATGGGAAAATACACTTTTGTCAGAAGGCAGAAGTAAGAAAAGTCAATAAGTAACGCCAAAGATGCAGAATGATTCAATCACAAACGATAGTAATCATTTTGTACAAGTTTACTGCTAACTAGGATCTGTCATGCGGGCTGCATGCGGCCCGGGGGCCGCGTGTTTGACATGCCTGAGATACAGGATCCTGCTAAACTGAAAGTGGACATTCATGGCAAGTTCTACTTTTTTACTTCTACGGAGGAAGCAGAAAAAGAGCTAAGAAAACTGATCCAAACACTTTTTTGAAATACGATCGTGAGTTGAATCCTATCCGGGCGTGGCAAAGAAGATCTTACTGGCTGTTTGATCTGCTTGCAATGATACTGCTACCTTAAGTATACATCCTTTTCCCTTCTTGGACACTTTTTGTTTATGCTTATTACAATTATATGCGTATATGTATTGTGGCAGGCGGCTGGCGTCCACGCCCAGCCGGGACACCCCTATTCTGTATCTTCAGGGGGAGCAGCCCTGGACGGTGCAATACCTCCCCCTGGATGCTAGATGGCCATCCCCCTGGGTTGGAGTAGTGCCTCGGGCTCCCACAGGGCTCCATGGGAGTTGGAGTTGGATGCAGCCCTGTTGGGTCCCGCAGGCACCGCCAGGGGGTGCTGTAGCTGGGACTCCTGCGCCCCTGTGGGCCACGTATGCACCACACCCGGAAGTGCAACCGGAACAAGCCAAGCCAAGCTTGCACCTGGAGCACTTCCGGGTGAATTATAAAAGGGGCCAGCAGCCACCACTTGGGAAGCCAGAGTCAGGAGGTGGGGGACAAAGCTAGATGGGAAGAGTGGTGGTGGTGCCACAAGAGAGTGTCTTGGGTCAAGTGCTTTTGGGACTGTGTATTGCCTGTGGGGTTCACAGGGAAAAAATGCCCCACATGTGAAGAAACATAAAAGTCTGTGTGCTTTTACATGTGCCTCAGAGTGAGTCTGTGTCAGGTCAGAGGCAATATAGCACCTTTCTACCACACTGGTGTAGTCGGCAGGATTCTGGTCCGTCCATTTGGGCCAGGACCTGTTCAAAATTTTGTGTGGTGACCCGGCACAGCAGCGCATAGTAGTGCAAAGCATGTGCCCGACAACACAGCGCAGCGAGCACGCATCCGAGGCCGCAGCACGAGGTACACACCTGCACGAGCTGCAGCACGAGACACATGCCTGCATGAGCTGCAGGAGGAGCACCGAGAGACCCCGAAGGACGCTGCGCTGATGGGGAAGAGACATAGCAATAACTCCTGGGAAAATTGGAAATTAAGTTCAAAGCTTCTCTTATCTTAAGCTAAGACTACAAAATGACAACAAAAGTTCAGAAGCAATGTCTCGAGGACCGAACAGTTAACTTTGTGAGCTGGAATATTAAAGGTCTAAATCACGAATTAAAAAGAAAGTATTCTCTCACCTAACGAGGTCTAAATGCTAAAATAGTATTTTTACAGGAGACCCACTTATTAAGCAAGGATCAGTTCAGACTACAAAAAGACTGGACTGGCCAAATGTTCCATTCTAGCTTTATAAAGAAAACTAGAGGGGTGGGAATTCTCATACACAGAACAGTTCCATTTGTAGCATCAGATGTAGTATCGGACCCTGAAGGGAGATATGTGATGGTCTTGGGCAACTTATTTAACAATAAAATGATTTTGATAAATGTTTATGCACCCAATGTCGATGATAAGGAATTCATGCAAAATCTATTTGCATCCATTCCCAATGTGAACACTCATAAAATTATAATGGCTGGGGACTTTAATTGTGTTTTAAATCCACTCTTAGATAGGACTCCTGTGACAGGGGAGACAACATTTAACACTGCAAAGACAATTACACAGTTTTTAATTGACCACAACTTATCAGACCCCTGGAGGATTCTTAACCCAAACTCAAGAACATATTTGTTCTACCTACCAGTGCATTATAGCTACTCAAGAATTTATTATTTTTTTATAGATAATAATTTCCTGCCTACGATTACATTGTGCAAATATGACACAATTGTTATCTCCGACCATGCCCCTCTAGTCTTGGAGCTAAAATCATTAAGCCCCTCACACTCACCTTGCAGATGGCGTCTTAACCCTCTTCTATTGGCAGATGAGACCTGCACAGAATTTATATCCAAACAAATCAGCTTCTTCCTAGAGACAAACACGCCCACAGAGGTTTCTGCAGGAACACTCTGGGAAACTCTAAAGGCCTTCTTAAGAGGACAGATTATTTCATATCTTTCCCACAGAAATTAATTAGAAACCAAGAAAGTGTCAGAGCTAAGAAGCGAAATTACTAGAATAGATGAAGAACAAGCCATGCGTCCAAGTGAAGCTCTTCACAGGAAAAGGCAGGCCCTGCATACAGAATTCAACATCTTAACAACTAAAGAAACTGAACAACTTATTTATAAGTCAAGACATCATTACTATGAACACGGAGAAAAAAGCTAATAAGCTCAACAAATTCACAAACAAGAAGTTCGCAATGCAATACCAGTAATCACCAACACAAATGGAGAAGAAATCATTGACCATAAAAATATAATGCACGCATTTAGAGATTATTATAAATCCTTACATTCTACTGAGTTCAAAGAAGACAACACACAATCTAATGCATTTCTGGATACATTACAGACACCACAAATAGATGCTTTAAGTGCTGAGGAACTGGATAAACCTCTGACGCTAACAGAAAAAGTCACTTCAAAGCGGGAAATCAGCAGGCCCTGACGGTTACCCCGTAGAATTTTATAAGAAATTCTCCACTCAGCTAGCTCCCCTCTTATTGGTAACATTTACAGAAGCTAGAGACAACCAAATACTACCTCAAACATTTCGTCAAGCATTAATCACCGTCTTTCCTAAATAAAATAAGGACTTGTTACAATGTGCATCATACAGACCAATTTCACTCCTGAATAATGATGTTAAGATACTCTCAAAAATTCTAGCTAGAAGGATGGAGAAAGTGCTGCCCTCGGTAATATCACAGGATCAAACTGGATTTATTAAAGGCCAACACCTATCTTCCAATCTCCGACGCTTGTTTAATATATTCACCAGCAAAATCAAACACCCCAGAGATATTACTATCATTAGACGCAGAAAAAGCATTTGATATGATTGAATGGAACTACCTTTTCACTGCATTGGAGAAATTTGGGTTTGGCCCGAATATTTGTGCATGGATCAAACTACTGTATACCAATCCAGAAGCTTCAGTTTGTATCTATAATAATAAAAGGCAAAGCCCTCACTGACTGACTCACTCACTCACTGACTGACTGACTGACTCATCACTAATTCTCCAACTTCCCGTGTAGGTGGAAGGCTGAAATTTGGCAGGCTCATTCCTTACAGCTTACTTACAAAAGTTAGGCAGGTTTCATTTCGAAATTCAAAGCGTAATGGTCATAACTGGAACATATTTTTTGTCCATACACTGTAATGGAGGAGGCGGAGTCACGTATCGCGTCATCACGCCTCCTACGTAATCACGTGAACTAAAAACAAGGAAGAGATTTACAGCACGAGTCACACGCGGGAACGAAGGTAAATGACGTTAATTTTTGACTGTCTTTTAATACTGTGTAAGCATACATATTAACACATGTGCAATTAAACGTGTGCATTTACGGGGTGATTTCTCAGGCTTAAAAGCTCACCTTTTATCAAACGCGGGAACAAAGGTAACTGACGTTGTTCACTGTCTTTTAATACTGTGTAACCATACATATTAACACATGTGCAATTAAACGTGTGCATTTACGGGGTGATTTCTCAGGCTTAAAAGCTCGCCTTTTACTAAAAAGGTAAATGCAAAACTATTTTCAATCAGTTTATTGAAACGCTCCCGTTAAGGATTGCAATAACATATTCGCGAGATAAAAGAACGAAGTAGGGGGAAATGGAGGAAGAGCCGCAAACAGCGAAGAGCAAAAAATTATTTAAACAATTGAGAACGGAGCGAGTTAAGCATACAAGCATGTTCATAAGGGAAACAAAGCACGGTGTAAAACGTAAGTTTAAATTAAGTTTATAGAAACGCTCCCGCTGCGGATTGCAATAACATATTCGCGAGATAAAAGTTTAATGAGAAGACACGAGGTATAAACGAACCACACGCCGTGGCGCAACGTTAGGGGCAACAGTTTCAACCATTCTATGATCTGCTTCTCGCAACTGAAAGACGGCACATGGCGGATGTTAGCCGACTTGCTGACCGCAACGTTAGGGGCTTCAACTATGGCGTTGACGCCACATTTCAGTGCCAACACTTTGCAGACTGTACTTAAAAGACACGCCCTCCTCACTGGACAGTTAAAAACACCAATCAAACTAACGATGACATCAAGTATTACCCAATCAAAAGTAGGAAAGGAGGCATCTTCATAAAATGCGTGTGGGATGATTTGCATGAGACGCTGCTTTAAAAAAAAAATGATAAAAAAAATACGGGATAAATCCCGTCCAGTATTGATTCAAAACGGGACACGCAATTTCATTCTCAAACGCGGCACGATTCCGTATTTTAAAGGACGGGTGGCAACCATACAGTGCCAGGTAACCACCCATACAATCAGATTGTGATTCAGACTAGGAATGCAATGAATGTAATTACCCCGATCTACATACAAGGCGAAAGTCTTGCAACATTCAAAGATGATGGTTTGGGATAAGTACACCATACAACATAAAAGAGCTTATGAAGCCTTGAACCGAAAAAAGCAAGATCTCAGAGATCGTAAAAAAAAAAAATAGGAGGTAATGTCGTTTTACTCGCTGTACATTTTAGTCAAACATTACCAGTTATTCCACAAGGGAGACCAGCAGATGAACTCAACGCGTGTTTAAAATCCATGCTTCTCCCACGCTCGGTTATATGTCGCGTGTTCTCGGGTAGGTGCACCAAAAAACGTATACATTTAAGCATGTAATGGGCAAACAAAAAATGAGGTATACCCGAAGGCACTGCAGTAGTACTTAATGTAACTTTACTTCTTAAATGTTAATGTTTTACTGTTTAATAATTTATACGCTTCTTATATGTTGTTCAAATTCTTTTAGCAAAATACCACTGACAGTGCAATGCACGATAACATGGAGTGAATACACCATACGCATCCGCCCACGGCTACCCTGCTGTGCGCAGATACGAGTTGATTCTACAATAAAATAAAATAAAGATAAAAAGAGTAAAACAATCATCGCCCATAAAGCGTGTGTGTGTGTATATATGTGTATATATATATGTTGATATGTGGATGTGTATATGTATATATATATATATATATATATATATATATATATATATATATGTAGATATGTATATATATGTGTATATGTATATGTATATATATGTTTATATGTGTGTGTGTGTATTTTATATATATAAAACACAGCAACACTCATAACAATGACAACACAATTACATTGACAATCATGTTACATTATTTTTAAAATGTTTCCTTTTTTTTTCATAACCTCTTTAACACACTACTTCTCCGCTGCGAAGCGCGGGTATTTTGCTAGTTAACAATATTTGTTCAGACTACTTAAAGCTAGAACGTGGTAACAGACAAGGATGTCCCTTGTCACCACTGCTGATTGCAATCGCCATTGAACCACTGGCAGTTCACTGTCGAAATTCTTATCAGACAAAGGGGATTATCAGAGAAGGACTGGAACAGAAAATTTCTCTATATGCAGATGATATGGTTTTATATATATCAGACCCAGAAAACACTGTGGCTGCAGTTTTAACTAGTGATGGGCGGAGTGAAGCCTCACGAAGCATCAACACTTTTGAAGCAATTGTGTCAGAAATCGTATCAAAGCTTCGAAGCATTTGACACTCACCTCTCAAGGGAAACCTCCTGGCCATTTTCATTAACGTTACACAAACTTATGATCCACTTCAATGACGTCTGTTACAACTGTTATTGCTTTTATTTTTTCGCAGCTACAGACTGACAACGAAGAGAAGGGTTCGTCAGCAGCTTCTAATGTCTGATGTCTAAAAAATATAAATATAACTAACGCCGACAGGCAGAATGCACTATACGATAGCAAGAGTTAAATAAAATAAGACGCCTCACCTCATGGATTCCCGGCTCTTTCAATTAGTATTTACTTTTGCATTATAATCGCTTCTGTTATTAGTATTATAATTAACCCTGATCTTTTCTTGACATCACATTTAATAGCCTTAAATGTTTTCTTTGGTCTGACTTAATTAAAACGGAGTAGACAGAAAATAAAGGTTTATCCCTTGTCACACACGTGCGATTAGGAGGCAGTCAAAGAGCCTAAAGGTGAGTGAACTATCGCGAGATATGGGTTTCACGTGGTACTTACCTGGATCTCTTCTCTCCACAGAAAACCAGAAGAAAAATAAGTGCCTCCAATTCCGGGCAGCAAAATGGCCACCACTACGTCACTTCTGGCCACCCTTAATGACATCACTTCCGGCTCTCCAAAATCACATCACTTCCAACTCTCCAAGATGACGTTACTTCCGGTTCCTGCTTCTAACGTCACTTCCTGCCAATAACTTCCTTTTCCCATAATCCTTTCTGTATAAAAAAGACTCATTTCTCAAAGTAAACTGTCAATTGTGCTTTACAAACTTTAAAGTCTTTTGATCCGTTTTTTTCATTAATATTGTCTTAGGGCAATATACGGGGACAGTCCCCAAACCTTTATCTTGTTTTTTGACTTGTTTTTTCGGGATATTCCCACATCCTGTACTTTGCCATGATATAGGTAAGCACATTTCAGAAAGAAAAGGTGAAATCCTTAAATCACATATGTTATTATTCGATCAAGTATTAAAATATTTAGTTTATTAATACTTTACAATATTTTTTGAAGCTCAAAAGTAACGAGTTCGCTATGAAGAAAACACGCCGTCAGTGGCTCAATTAACTAAGGTGGTTGCTTTTCAAATTCTGAGCGTAGTGCTATCCCGAGTTCGATCCGAACTAAAGACTCATCATAATTAATAATAATTTAAAAAATAATCTCAAGTGAAATCTTTATAACCAATTTGAACTAAATAATTTTGAGAGATACTGTGGAAGGATCGCATAAGAGATCTGTTCGGGAATCATCCCCACTTAAAATCGCCATCAAAATGCGATGACTAATTGCATAAGGCAGCTCACGTATTTACATTAATTCATCTTCTATTCATCGCCATTTGATGTCCATGAACCCCTCCATTGAATAAGGTGATAACAAACCCACTGTGGTAGATCAGGTTGAATTTGCTCTGCTGCACCAAACATTCAAAGGTGTCAATCTGGAGCACATCAGAGAGGCTGAGAGACACGGCGCAGATCAGTCACCGGCACACCGACATTCAGACACACACGGGATACCCTGAGGTGAGCAGTGCACGTATCAAGGTCGGCATTAAAGATCCTCTTGAGTGCTGAGGCAACAACAAAAAGCAGCGGGATAAACACATCTGGACCTGCTGCCGAAAAAGCATTTGCTTTTAACAACAGCATCCCTTCCTCGTGAACACATCTTCAAGGTCTGGACAGGCGATCAGTAACAAGTTGTCTTAGTCACAGCACAGTGCAATAATAAAACATTTCCTAAAACATATAGTTGTCCAGTCTGTATCATTCCTAAGCAATCTTCCAGTTATAGAGGCGAAATCCCAGTTACTAACACATTTATCGTGTAGCTCTCTTCCCCCCCCCCCCAACCCCAACACTCAAAGTAAGAGCACATTCCACCTTATTAATTTAATATTTAAAATTTTAAACCGCTAAACCCTCCATCAACAACTACAACAACAGTTGAAATCGTCACTCAAATTTTTTTTTTTGTTATAGACATAAAACAAGATGCCCATTTCTATTTGATATATTTTTACTAGTGTTCTTGCCTTGCTCGCTCTCGGTCCACGGTAGAATTTGCTGTTAAATGGAAAAAAAAAAGAAAAACAGACTCTTTTGGGTGACAATTCACAATGGGTGGACGTGGGACCCGAACCCACGCAATCCTTATTATGGAGCGGCAACACTACCGCTGCACCACTACTGTTTTCAGCAGGGTGGATGTATATAATGCATGTTTTTTATGTATGTATGTATGTAATGAAGACAAAAACAGTTATATATAGATGTATACTATATGACATACGTTCAGTGTTGCATGAAAACGTTGCATGAGGTGAAGAATGGATATTTATGAGAGTATTATAGTGAGGGATGTGTCGTCACCCGTATTACTAAGGTCTTCTTTGCAGCATTATGCATTCTACAAGTCGGCATTTGTATGATGTATAATTTATAATTTTATTTTTTGCCACAAAGTATTATCGGGAACAATGATTTAACATGTATGGATCATCCACAAACATTCATTTCAATGGGAATTCTGTTGAGTTTTTGAACTCTGTTGATGCCATATGTACTTCAAACAGGAGCTCGATGAATTATGATTCGAAGCACTAAGCAGACATGCACGCTGGAATCATCAAGCTTGGTTAGAAGCACTGAGCAGACATGCGTACTGAGATTGCATCATGACTGAGCTCCGAAGCCTCAGACATGCGTAGTACTGAGATCATGACGGGTATGCGAAGCCTCAGTCATGCGCAGTGCTGAGATTGTGTCATGGCGAGGTTCAAACAGGGCATTGAAGCTTCAGACATGCGTAGTACTGAGATCATGACGGGGCTCCGAAGTCTCAGACATGCGCACTGGGTTAACTGAGGCTTCGAAGCCTCGAGCAGATTCAAAGCCTCAGACATGCGCACTGGGTTAACTGAGGCTTCGAAGCCTCGAGCAAATTCAAAGCCTCGGACATGCGTAGTACTGAGATTGCGTCATGACGGGCTTCGAACGGGGATTTGAAGCCTCAGACATGCGTAGTACTGAGCTCATGACGGGGCTCCAAAGCCTCAGACATGCGTAGTACTGAGATTGGATCATGATAGGGCTTCGAAGCCTCGAGCAGACATGGTCACTGGTTACTGAATCTTTGTGAAACCTCAGCACACTCAAAGGCATTGACCTCTATATTTTGAGAGTCTATCTGACACTTAACTCTCTAGTTATATTTTGTAATTCGTATTGACATTACACACTTCACTTAATATAGTTAAACTACAATTCAGGTAGTTGCTTAGAAGTAATTATTGTTCTTGTGGATTGCTGTGATTTCCTTTGTCTGATACATAGTGTCAAAGATATATTGTCATATATCAACTTTATATATATAAAAAGATTAGGTAAATCGTGCAACCTTTTTATGGAACGCTTAATTTTGTTCAAAACCGTAAGTCATATAGTATACATCTATAAATAAAGTTTTTTTGTCTTCATTAGGAGAATACAACAATGATACTCTCGTGTCAATTAAACCAATTTAACGTGTATATGTCAAACAACATATTTCCACATCCGCCGCAGTAAGAACAGTAGTAGTAGTTCAGTTGTGCAAAGTTCGTTAATTATCCCGATTAGGTGGCTCAATGGTATTGCAACTGTCTCTCAGTAAAAACACCAGGGGTTCGCGTCGTTGATCCTCCACTTGTGAAAGTTTTTTTTTCAATTCCTCCATTTAACAATATTTTCAGCTTGGACGGATAGCGAGCAAATCGAGCTGTCGAGGGAAGGTTGGGCCGCCGTAGTCGGGCAGGGGGCACACGTCCCTAATTATATTGTGTATGTAAAGAGTTTCACTGTAAAACATAATAAGCTTCATATTTGTGTGTTTGGAAACCCTGGTGTCGTACTGAATTTGTATTGTAGAAAAACAAACTACTGTGCAGCATGCCTAAATGTGTCTTTTCATTTCTGATCGCTATATGGCACTACCAATTTGAGACAATTCGCTATAAACAGTTTCAGCCAATCAGCGCCTTCTAAACATGCAGAATGACAGTGTGAACCTTTATTGTAGCGGCGCAGCATCTTCGTTTCAGTCAGTCATTGTCCTGTTAGACTATTTACTGTTAAGTGCTGCTTGAACTACTGTTTATTGTACAACAGGTAGCCTACGTGGTTCTTAAATTGGTATTGAAATGCACACACAAGTCTCCTAAACTATTTATTGAAATGCCTACATTTACAGTGTCCGTTTTAGGAAGTCGTAGTTTTTACTTGTTCCCGTTATTAGGAATTATAATTTCTCAGAGTCACATATTATTCGTGACTACTTGCGAGTCCCGCATCATTGAGATTCTGTTTTATATTCTGTATAAGCAAACTTTTTAAAAGGAGCGTTAATTGAACTGACTATAGCAGACTTGTCATCTTCTTAAAATGACTTTATTGATTTGATGTTGACAATCATAAGGTCAAAAACCAAGGAGGATATGAGTTTGCATGAACTGTGCTGTTTCTTTTTTTTCATGACATCGCGTCAGTAGAGAGTGCGTCAAGTTAACAATGCATTCTGTCCTAAATGACAGCGCACACGCTTTTTGATATTCCCTAAAGGCCAATGTGTCTCAGTTTGCTCATTAATATATTTTGACAGTGTATTTTAGTGAGAATGATTATAAACATATTACCCATGTTCATTTCCCATGTAGATATGTAACGTTTGGTGAGAATAAATAAAAAGTAACAACACATATAATAGTTATGTTGCATTGTTTATGATTAACAAAATTCATAGTTTATCAGAAATGTTCTACTTATACAGTCGATATATTCCACTTCTGAAGGTGTACACTGTCGGTATTCTCCATTGCATTTGCCCCCGATTGTAACGTGTGCCAGTGCAACTGAAGGGTGGCAGACGAGCTCACGTAATGGGTGACAAGGCACATTCTCACCCTGATGCCGAGGCTCTTGTCATGAATATTCCCATCTTGTGCTTTTTCTCATTCCTGCCAGTTTACTATTATTATTGGACACGTATGTAGAGGAAATGTGTGTCTTATTTTATGTCTATGAAAGGAAGGACGGTAAAGCCTTGAATGAAACTGAGTGTTGATGCTTTGGGTAACAAGACAGGTAAGGAGCAGGGAACGTTAAACGTGACAGTGACTGCGGGGGATTGTGGAACTGGAAGATGGTTTAAGAATACAGAAACGACAAAAGCTTACTCTATCTGCAATTCTATTTACATCAATGATTTACTCTGTTGTTGCATTCAGAATAAGATGCATTCAGAAGGAAAGAATGTTGCTGACAAAGTCAGGTGCTTTTTTGAAAGTTTGGCTCCAGATGTGCTTATCCAGCTGCTCCTTCTTGTCAGTACATGAGTGATCTTTATGTTCACCTCTGGATGAATTCGCAAAGTTTCTTTACCACTTTTTTGTCTCATTAACGCAGAAATCCCGAAGCTTTCCTAAAATTGCAGAAGACACTGTGGATGGCGCTGATTCTGTTTTAAAGACAGTTGTGATTAGTTATGCAGCACACGCTTTTACTCACATTGCTTTTTGGAAATCAATAATACAAATCAGCTACAGATCTGGGAATCATTGAATAGTAAAAACGTTTAATGAGAGTGTCTTGCGCATATACTGGTGTAATGACCACGTCGGCTTTAGTGAAGCGTTTCTTAGCCTCTCTGATATGATCGACATGGGGTAGAGTAGATTCTGGATTGTTATAATACGTGCTACCTTACGCAAAATATGCTCATTAATTTGTTACAGATTCTAGGTGGACACGATTCCACACCAAAGAAAAAGGTGCCCCATGTAAATCGTTCATAATGTCTCCAAAATATATTTGTTAACTTTCAGACAAGTACTACTTAACTGTTTTATACAAAATCCTTATTTCAACATATGCGAGCCCCAATTAGGATTTGAACTTGGGTTAGCGCACCTTATCACGAACAACTGCTTTTATGCTTTGAGACAAAGCACTTCAACAGACTATTAAGTGACCAAATCAACTGCTGACTGCGCAGATATCAATGACGTCATTACGCTAGCTTGCCTCAAAATCACGTGACGGGCGCATTTGAAGCAAGCCTCGAAGCGGCGCTTCGATCTCCAGTGCTTCGAAAGCTCGACACAGTGTCGAAACCTGAGTATCAAGCGGCCCATCACTAGTTTTAACAGCACTAACAGAATTTAAAAAGATATCTGGTCTTAGAATTAATCTGAATAAAAGTATACTCTTTCCAGTGAATTCACAAGCATGTAATATTAGATTGGACACCCTACCTTTTACCATAGCAGATCAGTTTAAATACCTAGGGGTAAATATCACAAGTAAACATAAAGCTGTTTATCAACAAAATTTTGCCGTCTGTATGGAAAAAATTAAGAAAGATTTGCATAGATGGTCAACCCTTCATCTCACTTTAGCCGGAAGAATTAACGTTGTTAAGATGAATATCCTTCCTAAACTTCTTTTTTTATTTCAAAACATTCCAATATATATCAATAAATAGTTTTTTAAGCAATTAGATTCAACAATAACCTCATTCATTTGGAACTCAAAACACCCACGTATCCGAAGAGCGACCCTACAAAGACCTCAGGCAGAAGGTGGCATGGCTTTACCTAATTTTCAGTTTTATTACTGGGCAGCAAACATACAAGCCATAAAAACCTGGACACAAAAAAATGAACATACACAGGCTTAGCTCGCAATAGAAGTAAAATCCTGTAGTACTTCTTTATACTCCCTGCTCTGTGCTCCAATAAATGCAAGTTATCGCAAATATACTAATAACCCAATTGTGCTTTACTCACTCAGAATATGGAACCAACTTAGAAAGCATTTTAAGATGGAAAATCTTTTATCCGCGGCACCTCCCTACCTTTCAAAGACCCAAGAGGACATTGGGAAGAAGATCTTTTAATCAATATATCAGAAAAGGAGTGGAAGGTAGCAAAACAGAGAATTCACTCGAGCTCCATATGCACAAAGCATAGAATTATTCAACTAAAAATTATATATCAAGCTCATCTGTCTCGCTTAAAACTGTCCAAAATGTTTCAAGGGCAAGATCCAACCTGTGAACGCTGCAACCAAGCTCCTGCCTCACTGGGTCACATGTTTTGGGCCTGCACCAAACTAACATCATTTTGGACCAAAATTTTGAAGTGCCTTTCAGACAGCCTTGGGGTCACAATCCCTCCTAACCCATTAACAGCTGTGTTTGGTGTTCTTCCAGACAGACTTGAAGTGGAGAAGGACAAGCAAACGGTGATTGCATTCACTACACCTTTGGCACGCAGACTTATTTTGTTAAGTTGGAAGAATCCTAACTCTCCTCTGATAAGTCAGTGAGAAACCAATGTTTTATATTATTTGAAATTGGAAAAAATCAAATTCTCAGTTAGAGGATCTGTACAGAATTTTTTCAAAACCTGGCAGGATCTAATCAATAATATTTTAGAATAAGAGAAATAACTATTACCGCATTTATTTCCCTTCTCCATTTTTTATTTACCTATATATATTTCTTCCTTTCTTTTGTTTTTTGTTGCCTTATTAAAAAGCTCTAAGCAATTCTCCTTTGGCTAAGCTCTCCTTCTCCGGGGTGTGGTTTGATTTGTCTTCAATTTATTTTTGTTATAAATTGATCTATTTGTATGGAATGATTACAATAAAATTAATAAATAAAATTAAAAAAAAAAGAATTCACTTGAGCCCATATGCACAAAGCATACAATTATTCAACTTAAAATTACATATCGAGCACATCTATCTCATTTAAAATTGTACAAAATGTTTCCAGGGGATGATCCAACCTGCAAATGTTGCAATCAAGTTCCAGTGTCATTGGGCCATATGTTTTGGGTGTGCATCAAATTAATATCATTCTGGACCAAAATCTTTAAATGCCGTTCAGACAACCTTGGTGTCACTATCCCTCCTAATCCATTAACAGCTGTGCTTGGTGTACTTCCAGGTGGGCTTAAAGTGGAGAAGGACAAACAAACTCTAATTGCCTTTACTACACTATTAGCACATAGACTTATCTTGCTCAAGTTGAAGAATCCTAATTCCTAATATATTATTTGAAATTGGAAATAATCAAATTCTCACTTAGACGATCTGTACAAACTTTTTCAAAGCCTGGCAGGATCTAATCAATAACATTTTAGAATAAGCATTTAAATAGAGGAAGTAGATTCTCTCCCCTCTTTCTTATTCTATTTATTTTTATTCATTTATTAATTTATCTATTTACTTATTATTACTAGTTTAAAGTTTTACTCTGCAGCCTTGCTCTCTTTCTCATGGGAGGGGGTTGATTTGTTATTGTTAAACTTGACTTGCTTGGATGGAATGTTATTTGATTTTAATACAAACAAAATACCCAGACAGAATCTGTAGTCATGTTCAGTTACTGTTAAAGACAATAAAAATGACCTAGTTGAGCCGTTAATCAGTCCCTTGTTCACTTTCCTCAAAGTCAGCTGCCTTACCATAGAGAAAATAGTGTTCTGGATCTACCAAATCTTGTTTTTCTACTTCCTCCTTTATAATTTTTTTCAATTGCTTTGATGGTTTGATAAAACCAATGGTGGGGTGGTCAATTCTAAACTCTGTATGTGCAAAATAACACCACCTCAGCATAACAGTCAACCATTTGGCATTGCATATATATTAGTTTTAATTGCTAATGAATATTTTGCAAAAGACACAAATCAATTGAAAGTGTCAGGTCAAGCAAAATACAATCAAATACCCCCAGTTCACAGCAATTAATTTCAAATGTTTGACTCAAAGTGGCTCCATTTTGCAACAAATTAAAGAATTGGTTCATATCTGTTGATATATAGATCAACACAAACTACATAAATGTGGTTGTAACATTACCTGGGCATAGAAAATGAAAGGACATCCACAAATCTTCCCAAGGATTAATAAGAGGAAGAGGAAGGGGAGGAGTTCAGATGCGGGCCAGAAGAGCTGATGTAACACAGCTACAAAGAGCAGAGGTGTCTGATATACTGTTTCAGTAATTATTGTTGACCTTGTCCTAATTTCTAGCCTGTCCATGCATGACAATGGCCTAATGTGACACATAAATACATATTTGGAAATTAATGGACAACAATCAGTAAGTCACTTCACATTCAACTGTACCTGGCTTACCCCTACTGCATCAAAAGGGAGAACAGTCAGTCAGTCATTTCCTAACCCACTTAGTCCTGAACAGAGTCAAGGTGGTCTGCTGGACCCTATCTCAGCTTGCATAGGACACAAGGCAGGAACAAACCCTGTACAGGACGCCAGCCCATTGCAATGCAAACATCCACCCCACAAACTAGTGCCAAATTAGGATCACCAATTCACCTGCATGTCTTTGGACTGTGTGAGGAAACTGGAGCACCTGGAGGGAACCCACGCAGACACGGGGAGAACATGCAAACTCCACGCAGCAGCAGTGCTACCACCATGCCACTGAAAGGAGAACATTCTGTGTAATATTGATGAAACAAGGTCACCTGATGTTATGTATTAACATGTTTATGTGTTTTGTTTTGGTTTTGACTTCTTTGTATTTTTTTTATGTTTTTATGTTATCTCTGATTTTGTAGATGATTGGTTAATTATGTTCTATATCTTTAAGTTTACTTATGTTCCTTATTCTTTGTGGCAGATTTTAGGCTGATTAAGGCATTTGATTTCTGGATAGTGATTCTGGACTTGCTTTATGTGGTCTTTGGTCTTTGATGACTTTGATTCATAAAGATCCTTTATTTCCATTTTTGTTCATAAGCCAAGTTTTGTTGGTTATCCTCCCTCTTGTAGAGCTTAGTTTATAGATTTGTGGACATTTTGAGTTGTTCTGCCGGTTTCCTGTTTTTGGGATCTGCTCTGGCTATAGCCAGCGTGTGGTATTTGGGGCTTGGTTAAGTTTTAGGTGAGTCTCTACTGGGCAGATTAGTTAAGGTCCTGGCTTGCTTCTTACCTCATGGTTGGAGGCCTAACACCCATTTTCCCTTTTTGAAAACTCCATTTCATGATTCTCAACATTTTAAACAGATTATATTAAAGGTGACCACTATCTTACTGTATTTTTGTTATCAAAAAAATGACTTCTTACATCACTATAAAGATGACCAATCTAAAGAATATGTGTTTTCATTCTTGCATTTCATTATGTCAGTGTTTCCATGTTTGTACTTATGATCATAGTTGTAATCATTTACTATGATGATCCCAAAGTTCTAGCTCTAACTTAATTATCTTACACCATTCTTAACAGTATTCTGACTTTGAAACAGTCCACCATGTTCTACACATACGTCATCACTCAATAAGCATTTATTTTTCTACTGCATACGTCAAGATTCTGTGTACAAACGTTTTGAAATGTTGCTTACATCTACATATCCAGTTCACATACTGCCATATTGTGCTCTATTTTTACTTCTTTGCTGCTGCTTGAAATATTCTGAACTCCTTCCATGATCAACTCTGCAGTTTACTCACTTGCACTCTTATTAGAGATGTTTTGGAAAGCTTCACAGCATTGTGAAACAGCACAGTACCATTGCAGAAGCACTGGTTTGAGACTTAACTCTTATTGTATTTATTACAGCTATATTCCCATGAATATTTCTTCTCATTTTTACACTGCAGGGATCTTTTCTTATAACCACAGGTGCTTCCTTCACCTCAGCTGATTCACCACTTTCAAGATAGATGTCCTGCCAATAGTAACATTATGTGTGGGTGTATCATCAATGAACACCAATGTCATCTTTCTCAAAATCTTTATAAATTCTCTAGCAGTTAAATCTCAAAGCTACAATAATCTTTTTATACGTGTTATTCAAAAACATTGTATAATACAGTATTTCATTGCTTAGAAAAGAGAGAATATTTGAAATAATATGTTTTCTCGATGGGGCAGACAATGTACTGAAGCTTTCATATGCTTCCACCACATTTGTTTTAAAAAGAACAGCTGGATAGACAGCTAATATGCATCTAGAAAAGATTTTCAAAACTATATGGCAGTAATTCTGTAGTGACTACTGTGCTTTCCCTATAGAAAAAATAAAAACTTAAAACGCCAAGGAGAAAAAAAATAACAGCGAAAAAAGAATGCTTACAAAAGAACTTACATACAAACCAACAGATACATTAATTGATAAGCACTCCAAACACTTTGGACTTGACTCACTCAACTGAGAGCTGTTACACATGAAAGCTATTTTTAAGTAAGAGCTAATGTACAAATTCAGTTGGTACTGTGCCAACAAGTGTTGTCTGAGAAGCAGGCTTTATGGAAACAGACTTGAAAGAGGGTGCATCAGTCAAGACAGGTTCAGAAAAAAAGCACCTGAATTAACACATAGGACAAGAAATATTCTATTCTTATTCTATTAACTTTGACAATTGTTAGTGTATGTGTATCTCTAAATATACACAAAGTGATGATGTCTGTCATTCTAACTGGCCGTCTGACATTGTGGTCAGCAACACAGGAGCGCCACAAGGGACTGTACTTTCTCCGGTCCTGTTCAGCCTATATACATTGGACTTCCAATACAACTCGGAGTCCTGCCATGTGCAAAAGTTCGCTGATGACACTGCTATCGTGGGCTGTATCAGGAATGGGCTGGAGGAGGAGTATAGGGACCTAATCAATGACTTTGTTAAATGGTCCGACTCAAACCACCTACACCTGAACACCAGCAAAACCAAGGAGCTGGTGGTGGATTTTAGGAGGCCCAGACCCCTCATAGACCCAGTGATCATCAAAGGTGACTGTGTGCAGATGGTGCAGACCTATAAATATCTGGGAGTGCAGCTGGATGATAAATTAGACTGGACTGCCAATACTGATGCGCTGTGCAAGAAAGGACAAAGCCGGTTATACTTCCTTAGAAGGCTGGCTTCCTTCAACATCTGCAATAAGATGCTGCAGATGTTCTATCAAACAGTTGTGGCGAGCGCCCTCTTCTACGCAGTGGTGTGCTGGGGAGGCAGCATTAAGAGGAAAGACGCCTCACGCCTGGACAAACTGGTGAGGAAGGCAGGCTCTATTGTTGGCATGGAGCTGGACAGTTTAACATCTGTGGCAGAGCGAAGGGCGTTCAGCAGGCTCCTATCAATTATGGAGAATCCACTGCATCCACTAAATAATGTCATCTCCAGACAGAAGAGCAGCTTCAGCGACAGACTGCTGTCACTGTCCTGCTCCACAGACAGATTGAGGAGATCGTTCCTCCCCCAAACTATGCGACTCTTTAATTCCACCAGGGGGGGGTAAACGTTAATATTTAACATTATACATAGTTATTGTCTGTTTTTTTCACCTGTATTATTATCATTCTTTAATTTAATATTATTTATTGTATCAGTATGCTGCTGCTGAAGAATGTGAATTTCCCATCGGGATTAATAAAGTATCTATCTATCTATCTATCTATCTATCTATCTATCTATCTATCTATCTATCTATCTATCTATCTATCTATCTATCTATCTATCTATCTATCTATCTATCTATCTATCTATCTATTCTGGTTTTCATGCCCTTGCCCAGGCACAAGAGAATGAAAATGTCTGAATAAAAACAAGTGGCCAGAGGAGGATAATAAATCAGCATACTTCTGTGTGTCACATTGTCTAGCATCCACAGTGGCAAAAAAGATACACAACAAAGAGGAGTGTAAGGGCAAGAATGTGAAAAAGGACAACAAGACAGAAAAAGCAAGAGGGAAGGCATAACCAGTGAACAGAGATTAAAAAATGCATGATGCAATAAAAACAGATGGACTTGCCATTGTACCATTAATTTCATTTTAATAAACAGGCATTTCAAAGTGCTAGTATGTATGTATATATTGTATATATTAATGTATGTATGTATGTATGTATGTATGTATGTATGTATGTATGTATGTATGTATGTATGTATGTATGTATGTATACAGTACACAGTATTTATAAAAAAATGTAGAGAGAGAGAGATAGATAGACAGAGAGAGAGTGGTTGACAAGTGAGGTGAGGGCCAGTGAAAGGTGAAGGTGTGTCCTGCAGCAATAATGGTTGAGATTGGTGACAGGCATCATAAAGAGAAAGACCACAAACATACAGTATCTACAAATGCAGTATTTACTCCACTGGTCCAAGTAATCGGTACTTCACAATATAATGTTACGTCACTGTTTCAGACAAGACCCAGTAATCATGCTTAACAGATAGTGTATTTTACCCCGAACTATACTAACATGCAGTTTCTAACTAGTGACAAAATAGAAGGTAGACAGGATGGCAAGTTTATATGGCTCTCCAGAGCAGCTATCCCTGCCATTACAGTCTTTTAGTTTCTTAATTCCTACAAAGGTAATATTGCATAAACTAATTTAGAGTAAATGAGGTTGCAATTGCCTCCATTCCCTTTTTTGTTCTTTGTCTGCAGCTTTTCTGTTATTTATAATTTTCCACCAATCCCTTTCCCCATTATTTTTAACATGACTTTTCCATTTCTTAAGCACTGTAGCATTAGCTAGGTTGCTAGCAAGTACAAAAACATTGGAGTCAATGGATGTAAAGATTCTGTCAACAGATTGGCTGTCTCAGCACAGACTCTATTGTAGAAAGGCCCGAGGCCACCCAGGGCTGTGTCTGTGTCTGACTTTGTCTTTGTCTGTTATAAGTGACCAATGGGTTTATTCTGTCCAGGGATCCTGCTGTCTAGAGTTTTTGTTGTCCTCTCCTCTGTTGTTAACTGCCCATAGTTCAACAACCAATTAATGGACAGATGTTGTTAGGTTCCATTAATATTAATCAGTTCTGAACCACTCTGTTTTCTTGTCAGTTTAAAATTATGTTTATGTGCATGTAATACATATTTTGTAAAGTTTGCATTTGTATCTATCTGTTAATTTGTCACACTGCTCTACCCCATGCACTCTATGAAGTACACTATATAAAAATACATTGAATTGAGTTGTCCTTCAGCTCCCTTTTATAAATCTCCTTGTTAGCCTCTTTTGTGAATTAAGGTTTTGTTCCATACCAAAAACATTTTTGTATTATTTTTATTTATATTTCTGGGAATTTTGACTTTTTGATTACATTTTTGTGTTGTTATGTTGCTATATACTTGTTATAATTTAAAATATATTGCCATTTGGTTTATCATTTGTGATGTGTGTTATTTGTTTGCACCAACCCTGTAGTTTTCAATGATGGCCCTTGGTTGCTACCATGTGACAACAGGAATTTCCGTTAAATGACATCAGCAATGAGATAGTATTTAAGACAGTGGCATGCTAGTTATCATGTCCATGTTTGTGGATATTGTGGATGAATTCTTTGTGATAATTTAAAACTTAAATCTATCTACAGAAAAAAAAAATCTTTGCATATTAATTCAGACTGCATTCTGTTTAGCATTTTGGACTTAGTTTGTAAGAATTAACTATACAGTATTTGGTTTTGATCTGCTAGTTTAAAGGACTTTTGTTTTGTTTTTCCCTTTTGCTTTCTGTTCCATTTCCTGGTTTATTACTTTCAATTTTCAGGTTTTTGTTTTTGCAGACTATGTTTTGTCTTTTTTGCTTTTGCGTTTATTTCGATGCATGCTCAATAATCCAGGTAAGGAAATTCTAGAAAGTTGATTCTGTTCATCTGGACATAGTTTTTTTAAATGGAGATATGTTACATCACTCATCCAAGTGACTTCCTCAGTCTCAGTTGACTGCAGGTTTCTCCAGGTGGTTCCTATAGTCTGCCATCTTACGTGCTGTTTGCTCATACTCACGTACAAGCTTTAGGCAGTTCTTGCCAAAGTGATTTAAATGTCCAGATGAACAGAATCAACTTGACTCACTTTGGCAAGAACTGCCTAAAGCTTGTACGTGAGTATGAGCAAACAGCACGTAAGATGGCAGACTACAGGAACCACCTGAGATTCAGCCTCAGATGTAGACAGAGCAGAATCACACCTAAAAGTCTACAGATGAAATCGTCAGTGAAGGGTCTCCGAGCTACAAAAATCCTACAGAAGGCACAGAGCCAGCTGCTAAACGAATGGGTGAGACAAACTAACTTCACTTAACTTTAATTAATGTTTTGAAATCTAAAGAGGAGCAGATCTGACAATGGCTTTCATCGCTTTTAGATGAGAAAACGCTTCAACAGGTGATTGAATTCACTGAGAAGGCTTGTCTAGTACAGCACGAAAAGTCTAAGACCAGGCAGCAGTGGAAGTTTGATCTACTTGTGGTGTGCCAGAAACATCAGCATATGAAAGGGAGTGTCCTCTACAGCCAACAGAGAAAAGGATGCCAGACACAAACCGAGGATGTGGACAAGTGGGTGAAGAATCTGTCTGACAGACAACTCATCCAAGCAGAGAAAAACGTCCTTGCTAAAGGGTTAAACTTTGCTGTCACACTGAAACAAATCCCACTAGTGGAACTTATCACAACCACAGAGTCAGCAAACAGAAACAACAACATTTCAGATGTGGAAGCGGAGCAACTGCAGATAAAAGTTTTGGCATGTCTCAGCCAAAGGAAGGCTCTCATGGCACTTAGTAAGGACGACAACATCATCATCCTTCTGGCAGACAAGGGGAGGTGCACAGTGTTGCTAAACTAGACGGACTATCATGAGAAAATTTTGTCTCTGCTTAGTGACAAAAACACTTATGAACCCATAAAATGAGATCCAGGTAGTGGTTACAGAAAAAGGTGATAGATTGTCTCAAGCAGTTAGTGCATGACAACGCTGTTGTCCGGACCTCATACCACAGATTATACCCAGAGGAAGCTACAACTAGTCTGTATGATTTACCAAAGATACATAAACAGGATGCACCGTTAAGACCCATTGTCTGCATGATCAATTCGGTTACATATAAAAAAGTTCAGGCAGCTCAATACACCATATTCAGAACACTTTGGATTTTGTGGAGAAGGTGAGAGATGTCATTATGGAGGCAGATGAAACTATGGTCTTGTATGATGTTACATCTGTATTCACTTGCGTTCCAGTTACGGAAGCAGTGGAGGTGGTCCGTAAGAGATTACAGGATGACCTCACACTCAGTAAAAGGGCCACTCTCAGCACCGACCAAGTGTGTCTGCTCTTGGAACTGTGTCTTCAATCCACATATTTCATATACAAAGGCCAGTACTAAAGGCAGAAACATGGGTGAGCCATGGGTTCCCCAGTTTCACCTATTGTGGCCAATCTGTATATGGAAGGGGTGGAAATGAGGGCACTATTATCCTATCCTGGAACACCACCGAGCCATTGGTTCAGGTATGTGAACGACTCCTGGGTGAAAATCAAATCTCAGGAGGTACCACAATTCACTGACCACATCAACTCAGTGGACAAACACATCCAGTTCTCCAGGAAGGACATGAAACGTGACAGGCTAGCTTTCTTAGATTGTGAAATTTCCATCAGCAATGGGGGACATTTGAAAGTTGATGTGTACCGTAAACCAACGCATACGGATCAGTATTTAAGGTTTGACTCTCACCTTTGGTGATCCCTTATGTGTCAGGAGTATCGGAACAGCTGAGTCGCATTTATTCAAAACACCAGGGGCCTCATGTATAACATTGTACGTAGAACTCACACTATAACATGGCGTAAACACAAAAGTGGAAATGTTCGTACACACAAAAAAATCCAGATGCATAAATTTGTGCGAATGCCAACTTCCACGTTCTTCCACTACATAAATCTCGGTCAGCGTGAAAAGTAACACACATGCACACGCCTGCTGTCCCGCCCCAACTACTCCCAGAATTACGCCTCTTTGAATATGCAAATCAATATAAATAGCCCTTAAGCTCAGCCTTCTGTGAAAAGACAATGGCAAAAGCACGATAGAAATAGAAGAATATTAGCGAATACCAAGTAGAGGCAAGGAAAAACATACTATTTGTTGGTTTAAACAGTGGTATAAACAACAAAAGGAAGTTGATTGAGTGACATAGACTGTCGGAGAAACTCGAAAGCTCAAGTTCACAAAGTTGCACAGTGCCCAAGATAAAAAAGAAAAGGCGTGAAAGTCGTAGCCCACCGTCTGAGTGTCATATGAAAGCTTATTAGGGTACAGAGGAAAAAAAAGGCACACAGTGGGAAAAAAGCACAAAATGTCAACTTTAATCTCAAAATATCCACTTTAATCACATAGTTTATTTAGTCATTAAAGTAGAACATCATAAACTTCATCTTAAAATCGTTTAATTTACTAGTTTCTCAATTCCCATCATAACTAAAGTAGCACGTTAAATGCTTTGTTTTGTATTTGATCTTCTATGTGCTCTATGTGTGTGAATCACTATGTGCTTCCTGGCTTTCTCTTCCTCAGACAGGACACAGAATCCATTACATTCTTAATATTACAGCTCTCTGAATAATTAAAATACTGAGATGTATACGTGATATCATTTTCATGATGATAGGAGTTAAAAGCATGTTATTAAACATGGGAACACAGTGGCGCAGTGATTGTTCATGTCTCATGCAAGATGCTTGCTGCGCCATGCGTGACCTTCGATGAAATACTGTCTCTTTCAAACGTACTAATGTACTAACCCCCAATTCCTGTCCTTACTTTTCTTTCTCCAGATACCCAATCACCACACAATCAGCTCTGTAATAGACGCTAAGCAATCTGTAAGCTTAGAATGCAGATTCTTCAAAACTTTTAAGGAACATTGAAATATCTTCGTAGTACGTGTTTAATTATTCTATCCATCTATCCTTCCAGTGTCGCGTTAGCACCAGCAAGAATACAGCGTGAGGCAGGAACAATCCGTGGACAGAGCACCATCTCCTCGCTAGCACTGTGGCACCGTGTCCTCACATGTTTAATTATTAACAATATAGATTATTTAAATGAAGTTAAAGTTTTATCTGTATAATATAATAAACATATTTTGCTGCATTACATCTTAAATACGCGCTTTATAAAGTGGCTCAGGTTGTGCAATATTATAGCTGTAGTGCAAGTTTACAGTGAGGTAATTATACTTATAAATACAAACAGTTCTACAAGGAGCACTTGATGGACTGATTCCAGAGCATTTATAGTTCTTGGGATGAAACTATTTCTGAACCGTGAGGTCCGTACAGGAAAGGCTTTGAAGCGTTTGCCGTGTGAGAGCAGTTCAAATAGGCAGTGTTTGCTTGATGCTGTATAGCAATAATTCTCTGTCTGATCAGCTGCTGTAGATCTGTGATACCCCACTCAGATATAATGATATAAGTACTCTGAGTGGTGCTGTGAGAGTAATATGGAAAAAGATGATCAGTGTGGCAACACCTAATGGGAGCAGCTGAAAGAAGAAAAAGAAGGTGCAGTGAGAGTAACAATGCTAAAGCAGCTATGGTATTTGGAATACTTTGGCTATTCTCTGGACCATTATATTCTTACAGGTTAATTACAATCAGATGCCTTAAACTAATAAACAATATGCAGTTAGTTTCAGTGTATATGATAAAGCCATATCAGAGATGTGGATCTAAAAAAGAAAGGGTAACCACACAAGAACAGTAGCACTGCTTTGACACTGGGTGCCGCCAGTTTACAAAACTGAGCAGAGAACTTGCGTATGCCAGGGTTGGAGCTACCGTGAAAATGTGCGTGGCTTTACACCAAGTTTAGGTTTTATACATCACGATTTGATTGTGGAAACGTTCGTAAACAAAATTTTTGCGCATACGCACCGTTTATACATGAGGTCCCAGGTCTCGGTGGCTTTCAAACCCCAAAACGCTACGGCAAAAATTGCTCCACCCCAAGGATCGGGTGTCCCGGCACAGACAAAGTAATATAGTGTATGCAGTTAAGTGCCAAGAGGATTGCTGTGAATTATACATCAGGGAAACCAAACAACCACTGGCAAAGTGGATGGCACAACACAGAAGAGCTCTTCATCAGGCCAGGACTCCGCAGTCTATTTACATCTACAGGACAGTGGTCACTCTTTCAGTGATGAAGATGTGCACATCCTGGACAGGGAGGAACGCTGGTTTGAGTGAGGAGTTAAGGAGGCCATTTACGTGAAAAAGGAACGACCATCTCTGAACTGAGGAGGGGGCCTAAGGGTACATCTTTCACCATCTTACAATGTTGTGATTGCAGCCATTCCCCATCTCTCTGTGAATGGTACTCATGGCCATTGATCAATGAACAATTTTCATATCATTGATCACACGGCCCACTGTTAGTCAATGGTGCTAGTTTCGGTCATTATGCAAAGGTACTGTTTATAAGGTTGGAGAAACCTGCAGTCAACTGAGACTGAGAAGCCACTTGGATAAGTGATGTAACGTATCTCCATCGAAAAAAATGAACAGAATCATCTTTCTAGAATTTTGCCTTTATTCTTTTTGTTATTTCATTATGTATTTTGGTTTCCTTCTGAATATTCTATGTTTATTTTTGTTTCTTTGAATTGAGTGATCTTAAAATTATTCATTTGTGAAACTTTGAAACTTTGGTTTTTTTTTTAATCTTTTGTTTTTTTTGGATTTTATTTATTTTAATTAATTACATATTCAATGTTTTTGTGTTTGGCCAAGGTGTTCTTGATGGTGGTCTTCCTCCTTGGGGTTCAATCATAACAAACAACAGTTGGTAGTGGAGACTACCCTTGGCCCGGTATCTCTCCTCTCCTTTCTATCCAAAACACTGGAATGGGCTGTCCCTAACCAAGTCTTTTCATAATCAGTCAGGTTTCAAGAAGGGCTACTCCACAGACACAGCACTACTTACCATTGTTGACACATTATGATAGGCTAGAGCTACCAACATGCCTTCTATCTTCATCCTGCTAGATCTTTTCTCTGCCTTCGACATTGTCAATCACCAGATCCTTCTTGCCACCGTCTCCAACATTAGCATCACTGGGACTCAGGTGATTTGAGTTCTACCTCTTGGGCAGATGCTACTTTGTGCCCTGATGTGGAGAGATGTCAAGGGTGCACCTGGGAAACACAGGGTTGCCCCAAGGATTGTTGTTGGGCCCTCTACTTTTCTCTTTATACACGTCCTCACAACATCGAGATGATGATATGCAACTGTACATGTCTTTCCCTCCAGAGGATCAAATGCTATCAGCTATAATCTTTGTATGTCTAATGATGTTACTTCCTGAATGAAGGAACACCATCTCCTGCTCAACCCAGCAGAGGATGACCTTCTTGTTATCCCAGCTCGTCCATCTGTTCAGCAATCCATCTCTGTTTATTCAGCTTTATCTCATTACTAGCAAAATACCCGCGCTTCGCAGCGGAGAAGTAGTGTGTTAAAGAGGTTATGAAAAAAAAAAGGAAACATTTTAAAAATAACGTAACATGATTGTCAATGTAATTGTTTTGTCATTGTTATGAGTGTTGCTGTCTTTTATATATATAATATACACACACACACACACATAAACATATATATACATATACATATATATACATATCTACATATACACATATCTACATATATATATATACATATACACATCCACATATATATACATATATATATATATATATATATATATATATATATATATATATATACACACATATCAACATATATATACACACATAAACACACACATATACATATATATATATATATATATATATATACACATATATACATATATATATACATATATATATATATATATATATATATATATATATATATATATATATATATATATATATATACACGCACAGACACATATATATATATAAATATTTACATATCTACATATATACACATCTAGATATATATACACATATATATACATATAGCAAAATACCCGCGCTTCGCAGCGGAGAAGTAGTGTGTTAAAGAGGTTATGAAAAAAAAAAAAGGAAACATTTTAAAAATAACGTAACATGATTGTCAATGTAATTGTGTTGTCATTGTTATGAGTGTTGCTGTGTTTTATATATATAATATACACACACACACATAAACATATATATACATATACATATATATATATACATATCTACATATACACATATCTACATATACATACGTATATACACATATACACATCCACATAAACATATATATACATATACAAATTTACATATCTACATATATATATATATATAGACATACATATATACATACATACATTCACATATATATATATATATATATATATATATATATGTATACTGTATATATATATATATATATATATATATATATATATATATATATATACTGTATATATACATATCTACTTATTGGCTCCTGTATTTAGGATATAGCAGGTTGGATAATGGACGGATGGACATTTGTATGCATAGCCCCATTTGCCCGTTTTCATTTTTTTTCTTTCTTCAGTAATATTTCAGTAAACCCGGAGCTTGTCAGTTCAAATCCTGGTACTGACACCACTGTGTGACCCTGAGGAAGTCACTTCACCTGCCTGTACTGCAAAAAACAAAAGTAATGTAACAAATTGTACCTCAGATGTTGTAAGTTGGTGGAATAAAGGCATAAGTAAAATAGATAAATATGTTTTATACACATAGGAACTATTCATTTATTTTCAGTTAAGTCATCAGCAGCAAACCTTTATAAATGAGAGTTTCTCCTTTTTAGATAGTGCAAACTGTTTCTTCTTCATTGACGTTTTCTCTTGGAGAGCTTTTTTCATTTCATTGAAAATGAAAGCAGCAGCTGCCAAAATATGTAGCTTTCTTATTAATTTTTCAACATTGTGTAAAATAAATATATAAAGTAACATAAAAGGTTTAAATACTGGTTATCTTTTACACTAAAATATTACTAAAGAGATACAAAAAAAGTAAAATGGATATGTTCTTTTTCTTTAAGGAGATTAAATATTACTGAAGAAAGAAAAAAAAAAATTAAACAGCCAAATGGGGCTATGCATACGAACTTAAAAGGTTTAAATAAAACAGAAATATATATTCTATTTTTACTTGCTTAACTTGTGGAGGGTGTATCTTGTAGCAAAGCCGTAACTTTTTTCGTGAAAGCCCGTTTCAGTCAATAAGTGTTAAAAACAGGTGTAAAGATATTGACAATAAGCTACGCAAACCCAGGAAGACATGGAATCGTTTAAATCAAGTATCATTACATCTTCCTTTCTTAAAGAGAAGTAAGGCAGTACTTATAAGCTTACATATTTATATATAGACATACATATATATATATCTGAAGCCGTGCAAGCACACTCTTGAGAATGCAACGTATAGTTGTACAGAAGAAAAGCAATCTTGCCTCAAATGAATGGCAACCTTTTGTAGGTCTATGAAGTTAATTTAAACTTTAGGTTTACACGGTGCTTTCTTTCCGAAGTACCTGCACTCATGAATATGTCTGTATGTGTCAGTCGGTCAAATCCACGCGCTTCGCACCGGCGAAGTACCGCTTTTAAATTTTTATTAAGAAGAAAATAAAACGTTTTTAAATTGAGGGAAAATATACTAATAACAGTTTGTTAAGGATCAGTTTTTTTGTGAAGCTGCCTTTACTCGAGTGATCACTTTGACCTGACTTGGTGGCCAAGTATAAGCGTTACCTGGTAGCTAACCACCCATACAATCAGATTGTGAATCAGACTACGAATGCCGTCAATGTAATTACACACTCACTGCACTTGCTTACGGTAATCGAACCTCGGACGTCAGCGCTAGAGGGGCTTAGCAGCGGTGAAGTATTGCTTTTAAATTTTAATTAAGAACAAAAGAAAACCTCAGAGGTTCGATTCCCGAAAGGGAGTGAAGTGAGTGTCCGGTTACCTACTAGGTAACTCTTATGGTTGGACAGCAAGTGACGTAACATCAGCCACGGTGCCTTCAGTTGTGAGAAGCAGATCATAGAATGATTGAAAATAGTTTTGCATTTACCTTTTTAGTAAAAGGCGAGCTTTTAAGCCTGAGAAATCACCCCGTAAATGCACACGTTTAATTGCACATGTGTTAATATGTATGGTTACACAGTATTAAAAGACAGTGAAGAACGTGATTTACCTTTGTTCCCGCGTTTGATAAAAGGCGAGCTTTTAAGCCTGAGAAATCACCCCGTAAATGCACACGTTTAATTGCACGTGTTAATATGTATGCTTACACAGTATTAAAAGACACTCAAAAATTAACGTCATTTACCATCAGCCACGGTGCCTTCAGTTGTGAGAAGCAGATCATAGAATGATTGAAAATAGTTTTGCATTTACCTTTTTAGTAAAAGGCGAGCTTTTAAGCCTGAGAAATCACCCCGTAAATGCACACGTTTAATTGCACATGTGTTAATATGTATGCTTACACAGTATTAAAAGACAGTCAAATATTAACGTCATTTACCTTCGTTCCCGCGTTTGACTCGTGCTGTAAATCTCTTCCTTGTTTTTAGTTCACGTGATACGTGACTCCGCCTCCTCCATTACAGTATATGGACAAAAAATATGTTCCAGTTATGACCATTACGCGTAGAATTTCGAAATGAAACCTGCCTAACTTTTGTAAGTAAGCTGTAAGGAATGAGCCTGCCAAATTTCAGCCTTCCACCTACACGGGAAGTTCGAGAATTAGTGATGAGTGAGTGAGTGAGTCAGTCAGTCAGTGAGTCAGTGAGGGCTTTGCCTTTTATTAATATGTATAGATTAGCAAAATACCCGCGCTCCGCAGCGGCAAAGTACTGCCTTAAAAATGTTATTATTAAGAAGAAAAGTAAACATTTTTAAACTGAGGGAAAATATACAAATAATTATTTGTTAAGGATCTCTTTGTATACTACGTTGTCAGTTCAGCCCTATAAAACCTGCTTAACTTTTGTAAGTAAGCTGTAAGGAATGAGACTGCCAAATTTTAGCCTTCTACGTACACGGGAAGTTGGAGAATGAGTGATGAGTGAGTCAGTGAGTGAGGGCTTTGCCTTTTATTAGTATAGATACCCTACAAAGGCGGAGCCATGATTCCGGTTGGACTTGATACTGTTGATTCACTGTGGGAATTAGTAGTAATTGACAGTGGAGACAGAGAGGTAAAGCTCAGTTCCCTTAACCCACCTGAGATCTGTGAATTCTCATTGTCCACCTGTTTTGTCTTGGTAGAGTAATATATATATTGCTCTACTTTCCCCTATTGTATTATTAATATGTAGCCTTAGAATGCCTAATCTCACAGACTTACCACTGTTTATAAGGTATTATTGTATATAACTTATCCCCACCTTCCCTTCTATATCTATAACCTTAGGCAATTAGAAATAGTAAAAGACAAGCAGAAGTTAAGTTACAGTTTAAACAATGTATTAGTATTATTGATAATATTCATAAATAATAACAAAATGCAAAGTACATTTGAATATTGGCAACCATACAACCTGATTAAATGATGATATGTAGTTCAGGTGGCACACAGACTTCTGGTTACTTAAATGTCTCTAGTTAAGGCATCATTGATGCTCAGCTTTCAGCCACATGTCTGTTCAAAATGGCTGCTGAGCTGTGCTGTTCATTGTGTTCTCTTCAGGTTAGCAAGAGAGATGCTTCTTTCAGATGTTGGTTGGTAAGAGAGAGATACTGAGGTTAAACACATACATTTATAGATGTTCTGTCCAATCCCGAGAGCCAATAGGACATCATGGTACTTAAAGGCCTCTGAACCAAGCCAATTCCAAACAGCCATACTTCAGACCAATGGGGGAAATAGAACATCTTAACACCTGCCCCCAAACCATATGTTAAAGTACACCTTAGCTCATTTGCGGGGGTAGAAATGACTTTAGCAAAGGAACACTTGCCAAACTGGTTTAAAACACACATCCCCCAAATCCTGTCATAAAATTCAAACAGACCCATTCCTAAAGGGGGGCAAACACGAATGCCTCTCACCAAAGTAACACTAAATTACATTGCTTTGCCTAAAAATCAAATAAAGACATACAAAAATATTCATTAAATAATATGTAAAATCTCACATCACAACACCACCTAACTCATATTTTTGCTTCCACTTTCGCTCTCGACTGGAGCCGATGCTGCAGTGTGAGGTCCAAGTAGATCCATTCCTTCGCCAGTCTCTTCCAAATAAGTCTCTGGCAGGCCGTATTGTAAACTTAAGACTGGATTAGGCTTTGATGAAGCTTTAGTTGCCTTTTCCTTATCTTTCTGAACCTTTGATCTTGTGCTCATGATTTAATGTACATATATGTAATTAAAACCTCTCAGGTTGATTAAATAGAGGATACCTCAAAAAAGGCAAAATAACATCGCTGTCATTACAGTTCCATCCTAGACATCCATTTCTCACAATGGATGAGACCAACAGTTCTTCGATATGTTCATTTAGCTCTTTATGAAGAGCTTCATTTGCCAAACAATTTACTCTTACCACCAATTTTAAATATGTACTCCTTTAAACCATTGTCCGCTATATTCTTTATAGCAAAATACCCGTGCTTCGCAGCGGAAAAGTAGTGTGTTAAAGAGGTTATGAAAAAGAAAAGGAAACATTTTAAAAATAATGTAACATGATTGTCAATGTAATTGTGTTGTCATTGTTATGAGTGTTGCTGTCATATATATATACACACACAGACACACATAAACATATATATACATATACATATATACATATATATACATATCTACATATACACATATATAGATATATACATATATATATATATACATATACACATCCACATATATATATATATATATACACATATCAACATATATATACACATACATATACACACACACATATACATATATACATATACACATACATACATACACATACATATATATATACACACATACATACATACATACACACATATATATATATATATACACACACAGACACATATATATACACACATACATACATACATACACACATATATATATATATACACACACAGACACATATATATATACATATATATATTTACATATCTACATATATATATACATATCTACATATATATATACATATCTACATATATATACACATATATATACATATCTACATATATATATATATATATATATAGACATACATATATACATACATACATTCACATATATATATATATATATATATATATATATATATATAGCAAAATCCCCGCGCTTTGCAGCGGCGAAGTACTGCTTTTAAATTTTTATTAAGAAGAAAAGAAAACCTTTTTAAACTGAGGGAAAATATACCAATAACAATTTGTTAAGGATCTGTTTTTTTGTGAAGCTGCCTTTACACAGCTTCTCCGTTGTTTTATAAACAAACGCCATATACGGCCGTCCTTTCTCCTTGCTTCGCGGTTCTGTAGTGCTCTATTGTTCGTTTATTACGATTGTTATAGTTATTGTGTAGCTATTTGAGACTCACTTTTCTGTTCAGGTACCCATTTCCTTTATGTAATCCGTGGATTCTCCGCTATTTTTTGTTCGTTTATTACGATTATAGTTATTTATTGATTCCCTTCTTTAGCTGACTGCCTGCTCATATAAGGCGCTCTGCTGTTTTTTTGTGAAGCAGCCTTTACACAGCTTCTCCGCTGTTTTATAAACGAACGCCATATAAGGCCATCCTTTTTCCTTGCTTCACCAAGGAAGCAGCCTTTTTATTTAATCCACGGGTTCTCCGCTGTTTTATTGTTAGTTTATTACGATTGTTATAGTTCTCCTTGTATACCATGTTGTCAGTACAACACTCCGGTTGTAATATGACCAAGCCGTGCAAGCTTACTGTTAAGAATGCAACATATAGTTGTACAGGAGAAAAGCAATCTTGCCTCAAATCAATGGCAACCTTTTGTAGGTCTATGAACTTAATTTATGCGTCACTCGCTCGCTTCTTATTGTTTCGCTGCCTTCTCAATTGTGTAATGAATGTTTTCTTCAGCGCTCTTTGGGGCTCTTCCTTGTTTTCTACGTACTGCGTTCACAGTCAGTTCACGTGATTACGTGGGAGGCGTGATGACGCGATACGCAACTCCGCCTCCCACGGCCATCAAGCTGCAGTCTATTACAGTATATGGACAAAAAAGAGGTTCCAGTTATGACCATTACGCGTAGAATTTCGAAATGAAACCTGCCTAACTTTTGTAAGTAAGCTGTAAGGAATGATCCTGTCAAATTTCAGTCTTCCACCTACACGGGAAGTTGGAGAATTAGTGATGAGTGAGTGAGTGAGTGAGTGAGTGAGTGAGTGAGTGAGTGAGTGAGTGAGTGAGTGAGTGAGTGAGTGAGTGAGTGAGTGAGGGCTTTGCCTTTTATTAGTATAGATCACTTACACCCACCAAGTTGGTCCACAACCTTGGGGTGGTGATTAGTGACCAGCTTTCTTTCAGAGACCATGGTGCTACTGTTTCTTGGTCTTATAGATTCACTCTATATGATATGTGGAGGATCAGACCATATCTGACAGAATATGCAGCATAACACCTAGTCCAGGCTTTAGCCTTGTCACCTCTGGACTACTTCAATGCTTTGCTAGTAGGAGTACCAGCATTTGTCTACCAAGCCATTGCTGATGATTTAAAATTAGGAGCACATCTGATGTTCAACCAGCTGAGGTGGGTACATGTCACTCCTCTTTTCAGAACACTACATTCGCTTCTTTTAGATGCAAATAATAAGTTAAAATCCTTGGTACTAGGTAAGTTTTAAAATTCATTTCAATGTAATCTTAATCTACTGTAAGGTCTGGCATTGCACATCATGGAGACACAGTCATAAACGCCCCCCTACTGCACCAGAGTACTGGACTCCAATGCCGCCTGAGTTGTGTCTCTGTGCAGTGTGCACAGTCCCCTGTGCTTGCAAGGACATTTGTTTGTATACTTTGAGCTTCCTAACACAACCTACAGTTATATACATGTTAGGTTAACTAATGACTCTGAGGCGGAACATCAGATGTGTGAATATGCTTGGTGATGGACTTCTTTTGCACAACTGTTTCCTGATATTGCTTGGTCTTCTCCCAAACAGAAATACGATTAGGCAGGTTTGATAATGTATGAATTTTAAATTATCTTTTTTCCATAAAAGAACTTCATTTACCCATCCAGTTCACTTTTACTAAAATCTTTTAACTGTGTATCTTCATTCTAGGTGTAGTTTGTTAAACGTTATTCTTGATTCAGCCTGTGTGATTCTAAGCAAACAAATCCTGATGCTGGTGTGAGATATCTCATGTAGTAATGGTAACCTTCTGACTCACAGCTAAAACTTGCCCCTCTCCCTAGCAACAGGCAAAACATGTATGAACTAACATCCTGTTCAGCTGCAGGACAGGGTGCTTGTTAAGCCAATATAGTGGTATACTCTAGCAAAATGCCATATATGGACTTGCTCCCTTTAGCTGCTAAACTACGCCTATTTTCCATTTCCTTGTTTTGCAGTTTAGCAGTGTATTGTCTATAAAACAATGTTTTCAATTGAGGTCAGAGACAGGGTCCTGGTGCCTGTCTCTCCATGTTGCATAAATAAAGTTTAAAACTAGAATAAATTAGAATGGTCACAAGAGTCATACTGGGGAAGTGGACTTGGGAGGACCACTTCATCAGACTTTAATAGGCATCTAGTGAATACAATTTTTTAGGTATAAAATAAAAGTTAAAGATGAAAAGTCAGTTTAAAACTTACAAAATTGTATTGAAAAGAGTGAGTAGAGACAAAAGTCAAGAACACAGAAGTCCATCTTTGTGGAATTTGTTACATGGTTGTAGTAGTAGTAGTAGTAGCAATATTGTCATATTGTAGCGGAGCTACGTAGTAATAGTGTTTTTCAATGTTTGTACTGAGTGCGTTTTGTTTCCATCGTCCTGTTTGCTGTTTATCATGTGTGCATCAGTGAATGTTGTCCCCGTAAATACAGAGGGGACGGATGATGGAGGGAGACCACAGCCCCAAAATGGAAAGCACCTGTTTATAATCAATCAATTACATCCGGCTCAGTAATATATAAACAATCAGGAGAGAACAGGGAGGGAGAGAGGAGAAAGACAGAGATTACATTTTAACGACAACAAACCAACTTTACCTGCTGTTTTCCACATCACGCTTTTGTAACCAGTTTGTTTTTCATTCTGCCGGACTTACTTCAAATCAATCGTCACCAGAGACCCCGGGGTTGGACTACATCATCCACCATACGCCGATGATTCACGGTGAGGTTGCTCCATTTTTTCCAGGAAATACAAACGCATCACTTATCTGTTGACCAGTCATCCGCATTCAGGACAGTTGTATACTCGGATTCAAGTTCACTATAATTGGCATTTTCCATACTCATTCATTGTTATTCGTGTTTTGTGTTTGTTATATGTTACTGGGACAAGGGAGGGTTTGTTATTGTATATATGGTGTTGTCACGTTGTTAGTTTGGTGGAGGGATATACATATGTGGTGTTATGGGTCCACAGCTCTTCCATCAAAGGCCGTTTTTATTTTAAATAAATAATCGCCGTGCTCGCGGCTTAGGAAGGGGTGTGGTGGTTGTAGCAAGCCGCAGGGCGATCTGCGGTGTGGGCGGTTCTCACCTAAGTGCACAGGTGAGAGACTGCCCACATCCGTGATTGCTCCTGTGGCTATTATGCTACAGCTGCTATGTCCCTTGGGGATACAGGGAAGCGCGAGCCGGTTAAGGGGGTAAAACTGAGAGAAGAAGGAAAGGTGAACGAGGTAAAAGAAAGACGGAGGTTATGGGAGGAAGCAAGAGAGAGCGTGTGCCGGTGCAGGAAAACGAGCGAGTAAAGGCTCGCAGCAGCTGGGATGGTAGCATGGGTGTTAGGCCAACACCTCGTGCGTAGTAGTTGTTGTCGCTCCCGCAGAGTTTTGTTTGAAGGACGGGAGTGACAGGAAGGCGGAAGATTCTCCGCGGATGGCAACGGGAGTCTTGACATGGGATAGGGTGTCCTCCACGTGAGAGCCTTGGCCGTGGGAGGGAGTCCCTTGTCGTTGTCTGAAGGAGTCGACCGGAGCCGAGGATCGGTGAGGCAAGTCGGACAACTGTGGCAGGAGTAGGCAGAAGGCCAGCTGCAAAAAGGCGTCTCATCTGTTGAGTAGCCCAGACGGGTGTAGCAGGGGAGTCGCCAGTCTAAAGTGAAGAAGCACCGGGTTTATCGTTTGTTTTTAAGACTGCTTCCAGTGACATTTTACCTCATTGTTTTAAAGGATTTATTTATTGTTTTTATCTCCACTTTTCACCTCTGTTTTTACTGGATTATTTATTTATGGATATTTGAGACACTGCACTTTATTTGAACACTTGTTTTGTTTTAATAAAAGCACTTTGCACTTTATAACCATCCTCTTGCTCAATTGTTTATTGCCCCACTGTCTAGCTCATCGGTGACATTACCGACGGTGTTGGGTTCAAGGGCTCCCAAACAGAAGATGGGAGCATGGAGCCGAACCCTAATCGTCACAACATATCTATATCTATACTTACTTTCTATGTGTGAAATTTGCCTTTTTTGTTATTGTTTGATTTAATATATTTATCCACCTATTTTTACATATTTGCTTTTTTGTGCTTATGTTTAAACCGTCGATTGTGGGGAAAATTTTATTTGTTAGAGGTACGGCTTGGTATTTATAGATTAGCCTCAGTAATTTATCTAAGCCGCAGGTCTTGGAAGTGTAGCTACCTGCTGGGTAAGGGGTCGGCCGTTACAATATATACATAGCACAGTCAAGTCTGACCATCAGACAACACGTTGTTACTCCCAGGTGCATCCGTCAGATTTTACATAAGCACTGTTCACAATATTGTGACGTATTGGTATGTTTACAGAAGATATTTTTATATTCGACTTGATTTTTACATAGTGTACATTTCACTGTCAAGTTGAAAGTGCTGTATATATTCACAAATACAGTATAGTTAAAATAAACCAGAAATACCTTTTAGTCAATGCGCAAAAACACAGCAGAATAATACAAAAAATTGGGAGTGGTCTCCCCTAGACTTTCTCATATACTCAGACATTGGGATGGATTTTTGAGAAGTAAACCACAAGACAATGATTATTTGTTTATATTATGTACATGAAAGAACCATCAACAACAAATCAAATCAATAATAATTAGTAATATATTGAACAATTATTATAAAAGTAAATTTGAATAAATCAGACTCTGCAGCTGCATGAATAAAAGGGAAAGCACCACATCTGATTAATAAAAATGGCCTAAAAGGTGATAGAAATTAATGTTTTGTATCTAATACTTGTATGCAAAATTTGGTTGACCAAAGTGAAAGCATACTCAAGTTATCGTGTTTACATACACACACACAGACAAATGGAAGTTTTGGAGGATTCCAATACTTTCCCTATACTTCATATATAAGAAAGTCAGGGAGGTCTAAAATGTCGAGATTCATCAAAATCTTGACATCATATCTTTGAACAATTACAATACATTCCCTATACTTTGTATACGAGAAAGTTAAAATACAGTGTAGTATGTGTATTCACATATACCTAAATATCTATGCTATGTGGAGTGCCAAACTACTGCAGGGTACACTTATGCATACACCCCATGACCAGTGTAGAGTTGCCAGTGAACCTAACATCTATATTTCTAGAATATGGAAGGAACCCAGAGAAAACCTAAACAAACACCAACAGTACAAACAAACTGCCCACCTTGGTTGGGATTTGAAGTCCGGGGCAATAGAGCCAACTGCTGTACTAAAGAGCTATCCTAATTATGTTTATATGTTTTAATTGATTTATTATGCATGTGTTAATTAAGAACTTAAATCACCAAATAGTGAAAATTGTACCCAGCACAACCCTGAACTGGATATTTTGGATTTTTGAATATTATGTTATATTACTAAACTAGCAAAATACCCGCGCTTCGCAGCGGAGAAGTAGTGTGTTAAAGAGGTTATGAAAAAAAAAGGAAACATTTTAAAAATAACGTAACATGATTGTCAATGTAATTGTGTTGTCATTGTTATAACTGTTGCTGTCTTTTATATATATATATACATATATAATATACACACACATAAACATTTATATACATATACATATATATACATATCTACATATACACATCTACATATATATACACACATACATAAACACACACATAAGACTTACTGACTGAAACGGGCTTTCATTGACAATCATGTTACGTTATTTTTAAAATGTTTCCTTTTTTTTTTGATAACCTCTTTAAGACACTACTTCTCCGCTGCGAAGCGCGGGTATTTTGCTAGTATATATATATATATATATATATATATATATATATATATATATATATATACATATACACACATACATGCAGTTTTAATAACACAGAAATCAATATAAACATTAACATCATTATCATATGAGAATATGAAGTAATATATAAGAAGCACTTTTCATATAAATATAAATTATTAAACAGTAAAATCTTCTTCTGTAATTTGCTACCGTGGCAATTTGTGTGTCTGTCCAGGATTTTAAATGACCTGTAGCTCGCAAACCGTTTCACCTATACACTTGAAATGTGGTACACATATAGTACGTCACGTCTACTATCCGCTTTATGGGTGATGATTGTTTTACTCTTTTTATCTTTATTTTATTTTATTGTAGAATCAACTCCTATCTGCGCAGAGCAGGGCAGCCGTGGGCGGATGCGTATGGTGTATTCACTCCATGTTATCGTGCATTGCGCTGTCAGTGGTATTTTGATAAAAGAATTTGAACAACATATAAGAAGCGTATAAATTATTAAACAGTAAAACATTAACATTTAAGAAGTAAAGTTACATTAAGTACTACTGCAGTGCCTTCGGGTATACCTCATTTTTTGTTTGCCCATTACATGCTTAAATGTATACATTTTTTGGTGCACCTACCCGAGAACACGCGACATATAACCGACCGTGGGAGAAGCATGGATTTTAAACACGCGTTGAGTTCATCTGCTGGTCTCCCTCGTGGAATAACTGGTAATGTTTGAGTAAAATGTACAGCGAGTAAAACGACATTACCTCCTATTTTTTTTTTACGATCTCTGAGATCTTGCTTTTTTCGGTTCAAGGCTTCATAAGCTCTTTTATGTTGTATGGTGTACTTATCCCAAACCATCATCTTTGAATGTTGCAAGACTTTCGCCTTGTATGTAGATCGGGGTAATTACATTCATTGCATTCCTAGTCTGAATCACAATCTGATTGTATGGGTGGTTACCTGCCAGTGTAGGGTTGCCACCCGTCCTTTAAAATACGGAATCGTGCCGCGTTTGAGAATGAAATTGCGCGTCCCGTTTTGAATCAATACTGGACGGGATTTATCCCGTATTTTTTTTATCATTTTTTTTTTAAAGCAGCGTCTCATGCAAATCATCCCACACGCATTTTATGAAGATGCCTCCTTTCCTACTTTTGATTGGGTAATACTTGATGTCATCGTTAGTTTGATTGGTGTTTTTAACTGTCCAGTGAGGAGGGCGTGTCTTTTAAGTACAGTCTGCAAAGTGTTGGCACTGAGATGTGGCGTCAGCGCCATAGTTGAAGCCCCTAACGTTGCGGTCAGCAAGTCGGCTAACATCCGCCATGTGCCGTCTTTCAGTTGCGAGAAGCAGATCATAGAATGGTTGAAACTGTTGCCCCTAACGTTGCGCCACGGCGTGTGGTTCGTTTATACCTCGTGTCTTCTCATTAAACTTTTATCTCGCGAATATGTTATCGCAATCCGCAGCGAGAGCGTTTCTATAAACTTAATTTAAACTTACGTTTTACACCGTGCTTTGTTTCCCTTATGAACATGCTTGTATGCTTAACTCGCTCCGTTCTCAATTGTTTAATTAATTTTTTGCTCTTCGCTGTTTGCGGCTGTTCCTCCATTTCCCCCTACTTCGTTCTTTTATCTTGCGAATATGTTATTGCAATCCTTAACGGGAGCGTTTCAATAAACTGATTGAAAATAGTTTTGCATTTACCTTTTTAGTAAAAGGCGAGCTTTTAAGCCTGAGAAATCACCCCGTAAATGCACACGTTTAATTGGACATGTGTTAATATGTATGGTTACACAGTATTAAAAGACAGTGAACAACGTCAGTTACCTTTCTTCCCGCGTTTGATAAAAGGTGAGCTTTTAAGCCTGAGAAATCACCCCGTAAATGCACACGTTTAATTGCACATGTGTTAATATGTATGCTTACACAGTATTAAAAGACAGTCAAAAATTAACGTCATTTACCTTCGTTCCCGCGTGTGACTCGTGCTGTAAATGTCTTCCTTGTTTTTAGTTCACGTGATTACGTAGGAGGCGTGATGACGCGATACGTGACTCCGCCTCCTCCATTACAGTGTATGGACAAAAAATATGTTCCAGTTATGACCATTACGCTTTGAATTTCGAAATGAAACCTGCCTAACTTTTGTAAGTAAGCTGTAAGGAATGAGCCTGCCAAATTTCAGCCTTCCACCTACACGGGAAGTTGGAGAATTAGTGATGAGTGAGTCAGTCAGTGAGTGAGTGAGTGAGTGAGTGAGTGAGTGAGTGAGTGAGTGAGTGAGTGAGTGAGTGAGTGAGTGAGTGAGTGAGTGAGTCAGTCAGTCAGTCAGTCAGTCAGTCAGTCAGTCAGTGAGGGCTTTGCCTTTTATTATTATAGACTAGCAAAATACCCGCGCTTCGCAGCGGAGAAAAAGTGTGTTTAAAGAGGTTATGTAAACATATATATATATACATAAACATATATACATATATATATACATATACACATCCACATATATAAACATATATCAACATATATATATACACATACATATACACACATACATACATACACACACACATATATATATATATATATATACATATATATATATATATATATATATATATATATAGACACATACAGACACATATATATACATATTTGTATATCTACATATATATACACATTTGTATATCTACATATATATACACATTTGTATATCTACATATATATACACATTTGTATATCTACATATATATACACATATATACATATATATACATATACATATTTGTATATCTACATATATATACACATATATACATATATATACATATACATATTTGTATATCTACATACATACACATATATCTATCTATCTATATTATATATATATATATATATATATATATATATATATATATATATATATATATATATATATATATATATATATATATATATAGCTGATTACCCAGTGGATTCGCTCACTGAGTGCAAGAGAAAAACATAAAATGTATGTATAAAATAAGTTTAATTGCCAAATTTATTTTTCCACAAATAAAGAGCACTTACAATAACATAGAAATCAATATAAACAACATTAACATCATTATCATATGAGAATATGAAGTAATATAAAAGAACCACATTGCATATAAATATAAATTATTAAACAGTAAAATGTTCTTCTATAATACGCTACCGTGGCTATTCGTTTGTCTGTCCAGGATTTTAAATCAGCTGTAGCTCGCAAACCGTTTCACCTATTGACTTGAAATTTGGTACACATATACTACGTCAAGTGTACTATTCGCTTTCCCACACATATGAACATACATATATATATATATATATACACACACACACACATATATACATACATACATAGTGCGTTGCAACACGGGCTGTGATTGTTACATGGGAGGGAGAGGACAAATCACAGCTTCCTGCTTTCTAATCGGGCTTGTGATTGCTGCTTTGACGGATGCCCAGATCCCACAGTATTTCCCCTTAGGAGAGGCGTTAGGCAAGTGTAATTGAATAGCGGTGCTGCAAGTTATTACTCTTTTTATGTTTATTTTATTTTATTGTAGAATCAACTCACAGCTGCGCGCACCAGTGCGTGCGTGGCGGATGCGTACGGCTGACGTTTTCATTGTCTACCACCTTCGCTAATTATTCTTGAGGCAGATTGAAGACTTAAGTGCCAGCTTAACTGAAAAATTAAAGAAAACATAGTAAGTTTTAAAAAAAATCAGTTTTAACGGGAAAAGATGCCGACGAAAGAAGAAAGCAGCGGGACGCTAGGGTGAACAGCTGCTCATTAAGCAGCAAGCGCATCAACCTCTGAGCAAACGAATGGTAAACGTACAGTGAAAGGGGATAAATACTATGAATGGTCATGTCAAGTGTATTCACTCCACGTTATCGTGCAGTGCGCTGTTACTGGTATTTTGATAAAAGAATCTGAATAACATATAAGAAGCGTATAAATTATTAAACAGTAAAACATTAACATTTAAGAAGTAAAGATACATTGAGTACTACTGTAGTGCTTTCGGGTATAGTACATTTTTTGTTTGCCCATTACATGCATAAATGTATATATTTTTTGGTGTACCTACCGAAGAACACGCGACATGACCCGGCAGTTAAAAATTTATCGCTCCAGCAATTTTAACTCTGTTACAAAGTCATCTAATATGGTATTGCAAACGGCAGCGGGAGCGTTTCTATAAACTCAATTTAAACTTACTGTTTACACCGTGCTTTGAAGATGCATAGTATGTGACACGTGTTTCGCCGTAATTGTGGGCTCATCAGGAGTACACAGTCACTGCACTCCCTTACAGGAATCGATCCTCGGACGTAGAGGCGAAGCCCCTAACGTTGTGCCATGGCGTGTGGTTCGTTCATTTGACAGCATGTAGATCGGGGAAATTACATTGCAGGCATTCGTAGTCTGATTCACAATCTGATTGTATGAGTGGTTACCTACCAGGTAACGCTTGTGGTTGGTGAGCAAGTCGGCTAACTTGTGCCGCGGTGCCCTCTTTCAGTTGCGAGAAGCAGATCATACAATGGTTCAAATAGTTTAATATATATAGTAAAATCACCGCGCTTCGCAGGGGCGAATATGGTATTGCAAACGGCAGCGTTTCTATAAACTTAATTTAAAGTTACGGTTTATACCGTGCTTTGTTTCATATTCTTTTCCTACCTTATCAATTGTGTAATGTGTTTTTTGAACAGGTTTCATTAATGGAAGTGATCACTCCTGCTGCGTTCAGTCACTTCACATGAGCCGCTCTCTTGTGTGATGTTGCGATGTCCATGGGTTTATTTAATGTTAGGTAAGACCCGGCAGTTAAAAGTTTCTCGCTACAGCAATTTTAACTCTGTTACAAAGTGATGCAAACTGTCGTTTATACCTCGTGTCTTCTCATTAAACTTGTATCTCGCGAATATGGCATTGCAAACGGCAGCGGAAGCGTTTCTATAAAGTTAATTTAAGGTTACGCTTTACACCGTGCTTTTTTATACCTCGTGTCTTCTCATTAAACTTGTATCTCGCGAATATGGTATTGCAAACGGCAGCGGGAGCGTTTGTATAAAGTTAATTTAAGGTTACGCTTTACACCGTGCTTTTTTATACCTCGTGTGTACTCATTAAACTTGTATCTCGCGAATATGGTATTGCAAACGGCAGCGGGAGCGTTTCTATAAAGTAAATTTAGACTTACGGTTTACACCGTGCTTTTTTATACCTCGTGTCTTATGAAGATGCTTGTATGCGTCACTCACTTGCTTCTTATTGTTTCGCTGCCCTGTCAATTGTGTAATGAATGTTTTCTTCAGCGCTATTTGGGGCTCCTCCTTCTTTTCTACGTACTGAGTTCACAGTCAGTTCACGTGATTACGTGGGAGGTGTGATGACACGACACGCAACTCAGTCTCCTACGGCCATCTTGCTGCCTTCCATTACAGTATATGGACAAAAAAGAGGTTCCAGTTATGACCATTATGCGTATAATTTTGAAATGAAACCTGCCTAACTTTTGTAAGTAAGCTGTAAGGAATGAGCCTGCCAAATTTCAGCCTTCCACCTACACGGGAAGTTGGACAATTAGTGATGAGTGAGTGAGTGAGTGAGTGAGTGAGTGAGTGAGTGAGTGAGTGAGTGAGTGAGTGAGTGAGTGAGTGAGTCAGTCAGTCAGTCAGTCAGTCAGTCAGTCAGTCAGTCAGTGAGGGCTTTGCCTTTTATTATTATAGATTAAGACATGCTGATAATGGAGGGCTGGAAAAGAAAGTTCAGTCTACAGTAATCCCAGAGAAAATAAACTTTATGGAAATACATTGGTATGTAATGTTAAATTCCATCTTTGACAGACCAACTGGCCACCATGCAGCTTTCTAGTAGTCTAGATTTGTACTGTGATGTTAACTGATTCCAGTGACTTTGGTGGAATTCAATGCAGGTCTGATTCCAAGTCTAGTAATAATGATGCTGTCTCTCATTCACTCTGTGGTCCAATTCCAATGTCAGAAGTTATAAACTGGTCTAAGAGGTGAATTAATTATTATATTGATGTGGGAATATGAAATGTTGCACCTTCTGAATAACCTGTAATTTGAGGTAACATTGGCTAGGTTACATTAATGGAACAATACAGAAAGAAGAGTTTCTATAAGACTGAACACTTTGCAGTCTCATTTAAAGTTCAAAGTTGATGTATTGTCTGAAAGTAATAGATACAGACACTGTTATGGTTGCAAAATTAGTTATATTTTTCTTCACAAAATAACAATCTCCATAAAGGTGGGTTAGCAGGAATTTCTTATAGGACATATTTTAAGTTAAACCCCTATAGTTTGTGCTTGTGACCCATCAATATAAAAACTCCTTAATCCAGTTCAGGGACATGGAGTGACTAAACCAGTGTTTTCCAACCTTGGTCCTGTGGTCATCCTGTGGCTGCAGGCTTTTGTTCCAACCAACTTCTGTTTTTAATTGGACGTGCACTTGGGAGTCAACCAAAGGGACCAAGAAACGACAATTCCACATCAGGCCAGGGGGTGGTGGGGTGCACTGAACCTCTCTCTTTTCTCTCCGCAGACCAAACACGAGAAATCCTTCCTGTTCCAGCCCCGAGGACGTCACTTCCTGTGATCCAGCTATAAAAACCCCTCATCCTCCATTCTTAAACAGTTCTGTTCTGGACTCTAGGCAGTACACATTGTACTCTACTTTAAAGCCTTTTGCAGCTAGGGAAACTATACGGGTTGCTGCCCCAAACATTCGTTGTGTGTCTGGCTGTTTCTTTCACAATATACGAGGGGGGACCCAAAAATAACCGGAAATAAATAACCTAACAACAACAAAATTCTGGTTATTTTTGGGTCCCCCCTCCTATATATATATATATATATATATATATATATATATATATATATATATATATATATATATATATATATATATACTAGCAAAATACCCGCGCTTCGCAGCGGAGAAGTAGTGTGTTAAAGAGGTTATGTAAACATATATATACATATACATATATATACATATCTACATATACACATCTACATATACATATATATACATATATACATACATACACAGTGCTTGTAACACGGGCTGTGATTGTTACATGGGAGGGAGATGACAAATCACAGCTTCCCGCTTTCTAATCAGGACTGTGATTGGTGCTTTGACTGATGCCTAGATCCCACAGTATCTCCCCTTAGGAGAGGCGTTAGGCAAGTGTAATTGAATAGCGGTGCTGCAAGTTTAGCTTTACACCTGTTTTTAAGGCTTATTGACTGAAAGGGGCTTTCATGAAAAAAGTTAGAGCTTTGCTACAGGATACACCCTCCACAAGTTAAGGAAGTAAAAATAAAGGTATATATTTCTGTTTTATTTAAACCTTTTAAGTTTGTATGCGGGCGGTATGGTGGCGCAGTGAAAGGTGCCAGTTAGGAGACCCGGGTTCGCTTCCCTGCGTGGAGTTTGAATGTTCTCCCCGTGTCTGTCTGGGTTTCCTCCGGGTACTCCGGTTTCGTCCCACAGTCCAAAGACATGCAGGTTAGGTGCATTGGCGATTCTAAATTGTCCCTGGTGTGTGGGTATGTGTGGGTGTGTGCGCCCTGCGGTGGGCTGGCACCTTGCCCGGGGTTTGTTTCCTGCCTTGTGCCCTGTGTTGGCAGGGATTGGCTCCTGTATTTAGGATATAGCGGGTTGGATAATGGATGGATGGACAGTTGTATGCATAGACCCATTTGCCCGTTTTCATTTTTTTTCTTTCTTCAGTAATATTTCAGCAAACCTGGAGCTTGTCAGTTCAAATCCTGGTACTGACACCACTGTGTGACCCTGAGGAAGTCACTTCACCTGCCTGTGCTGCAAAAAACAAAAGTAATGTAACAAATTGTACCTCAGATGTTGCAAGTTGCTAGAATAAAGGCATAAGTCAAATAGATAAATATGTATTATACACATAGGAACTATTCATTTATTTTCAGTTAAGTCATCTGCAGCAAACCTTTATAAATGAGGGTTTCATATTTTTAGATAGTGCAAACTGTTTCTTCTTCATTGAGGTTTTCTCTTGGAGAGCTTTTTTCATTTCATTGAAAATGAAAGCAGCAGCTGCCAAAATATGTAGCTTTCTTATTAATTTTTCAACATTGTGTAAAATAACTTTATAAAGTAACATAAAAGGTTTAAATACTGGTTATCCTTTTACACTACAATATTACTAAAGAGATACCAAAAAAGTAAAATGCATATGTTGTTTTTCTTTAAGGAGATTAAATATTACTGAAGAAAGAAAAAAAAACTAAAACAGCCAAATGGGGCTATGCATACGAACTTAAAAGATTTAAATAAAACAGAAATATATACCTTTATTTTTACTTCCTTAACTTGTGGAGGGTGCATCCTGTAGCAAAGCCCTAACTTTTTCGTGAAAGCCCGTTTCAGTCAATAAGTCTTAAAAACAGGTGTAAAGATATTGACAATAAGCTACGCAAACCCACCAAGACATGGAATCGTTTAAATCAAGGCGCGAGTCGAAAAACACCATCTCATACTATTAGTTAACGATTAACACATTTCTATATGTATTGTAAGCATACAATACAACTGATAATATGTTGCGCTTATTTATCTGGCGTACCGACTTTTTTGCGCGTTTAACGGCTGAAATCCAACGTGGTTTGTGCCCTTCAGAATGAAAACAGTTTGCATTTACCTTTTAAATAAAAGGCAAGCTTTTAAGCCTGAGGAATCACCCCGTAAATGCACACGTTTAATTGCACATGTGTTAATATGTATGCTTACACACTGTTTCTTCTTCATTGAGGTTTTCTCTAGTATGTAGATCAGGGTAATTACATTCACGGCATTCGTAGTCTGAATCGCAATCTGATTGTATGGGTGGTTACCTACCAGGTAACGCTTATGGTTGGCCAGCAAGTCAGCTAACATCAGCCACGGTGCCTTCAGTTGTGAGAAGCAGATCATAGAATGGTTGAAAATAGTTTACTGTCAAAAAATGCAAAGAGTACGCGACACATGTTTCGCCCTAATTCTTGGCTCATCAGGCGTAAGGCAAGTGTAATTGAATAGCGGCGCGTCATTGAATAGCGGCACTGCAAGTTTAGTTTCTTTTCAATAAAGTCAGGCATTAGGCAAGTGTCATTGAATAGCGGCGCGTCAGTGAAGAGTGGCGCTGCAAGTTTAGTTTCTTTTCAATAAAGTCAGGCGTTAGGCAAGTGTCATTGAATAGCGGCGGGTCAGTGAAGAGCGGCTCTGCAAGTTTAGTTTCTTTTCAATAAAGTCAGACGTTAGGCAAGTGTCATTGAATAGCAGCGCGTCATTGAAGAGCGGCGCTGCAAGTTTAGTTTCTTTTCAATAAAGTCAGGCGTTAGGCAAGTGTCATTGAATAGCGGCGCATCAGTGAAGAGCGGCGCTGCAAGTTTAGTTTCTTTTCAATAAAGTCAGACGTTAGGCAAGTGTCATTGAATGGGGACGCGTCATTGAAGAGCGGCGCTGCAAGTTTAGTTTCTTTTCAATAAAGTCAGGTGTTAGGCAAGTGTCATAGAATAGCGGCGGCGCTGCAAGTTAGGTTTCTTTTCAATAAAATCAGGCGTTAGGCAAGTGTCATTGAATAGCGGCACTGCAAATTTAGTTTCTTTTCAATAAAGTCAGGCGTTAGGCAAGTGTCATAGAATAGCGGCGGCGCTGCAAGTTTAGTTTCTTTTCAATAAAGTCAGGCGTTAGGCAAGTGTCATTGAATAGCGGCGCGTCAGTGAAGAGCGGCGCTGTAAGTTTAGTTTCTTTTCAATAAAGTCAGGTGTTAGGCAAGTGTCATAGAATAGCGGCGGTGCTGCAAGTTTAGTTTCTTTTCAATAAAGTCAGGCGTTAGGCAAGTGTCATTGAATAGCGGCGCGTCAGTAAAGAGCGGCGCTGCAAGTTTAGTTTCTTTTCAATAAAGTCAGGTGTTAGGCAAGTGTCATAGAATAGCGGCGGTGCTGCAAATTTAGTTTCTTTTCAATAAAGTCAGGCATTAGGCAAGTGTCATAGAATAGCGGCGGCGCTGCAAGTTTGGTTTCTTTTCAATAAAGTCAGGCATTAGGCAAGTGTCATTGAATAGCGGCGCGTCTGTGAATAGCGGCGCTGCAAGATTAGTTTCTTTTCAATAAAGTCAGGCGTTAGGCAAGTGTCATTGAATAGTGGCACTGCAAATTTAGTTTCTTTTCAATAAAGTCAGGCATTAGGCAAGTGTCATAGAATAGCGGCGGCGCTGCAAGTTTAGTTTCTTTTCAATAAAATCAGGCGTTAGGCAAGTGTCATTGAATAGCGGCACTGCAAATTTAGTTTCTTTTCAATAAAGTCAGGCGTTAGGCAAGTGTCATAGAATAGCGGCGGCGCTGCAAGTTTAGTTTCTTTTCAATAAAGTCAGGCGTTAGGCAAGTGTCATTGAATAGCGGCGCGTCAGTGAAGAGCGGCGCTGCAAGTTTAGTTTCTTTTCAATAAAGTCAGGTGTTAGGCAAGTGTCATAGAATAGCGGCGGTGCTGCAAATTTAGTTTCTTTTCAATAAAGTCAGGCATTAGGCAAGTGTCATAGAATAGCGGCGGCGCTGCAAGTTTGGTTTCTTTTCAATAAAGTCAGGCATTAGGCAAGTGTCATTGAATAGCGGCGCGTCTGTGAATAGCGGCGCTGCAAGATTAGTTTCTTTTCAATAAAGTCAGGCGTTAGGCAAGTGTCATTGAATAGTGGCACTGCAAATTTAGTTTCTTTTCAATAAAGTCAGGCATTAGGCAAGTGTCATAGAATAGCGGCGGCGCTGCAAGTTTAGTTTCTTTTCAATAAAGTCAGGCGTTAGGCAAGTGTCATTGAATAGCGGCGCGTCACTGAAGAGCGGCGCTGCAAGTTTAGTTTCTTTTCAATAAAGTCAGGCGTTAGGCAAGTGTCATTGAATAGCGGCACTGCAAATTTAGTTTCTTTTCAATAAAGTCAGGCGTTAGGCAAGTGTCATAGAATAGCGGCGGCGCTGCAAGTTTGGTTTCTTTTCAATAAAGTCAGGCGTTAGGCAAGTGTCATTGAATAGCGGCGGCGCTGCAAGTTTAGTTTCTTTTCAATAAAGTCAGGCGCGCTTTGCAGCGGCGAAGTTCTGCTTTTAAATTTTTATTAAGAAGAAAAGAAAACCTTTTTAAACTGAAGGAAAATATACCAATAACAATTTGTTAAGGATCTGTTTTTTTGTGAAGCTGCCTTTACACAGCCTGTCCGCTGTTTTATAAACGAACGCCATATAAGGCCGTCCTTTCTCCTTCACAGTCAGTTCACGTCATTACGTGTGAGGCATGATGACGCGATACGCAACCCCCACAACCCCGCCTACCACGCCCAGCGAGCTGCCATCCATTACTGTATATGGACAAAAAAGAGGTTCCAGTTATGACCGTTACGCTTTGAATTTTGAAATGAAACCTGCCTAACTTTTGTAAGTAAGCTGTAAGGAATGAGCCTGCCAAATTTCAGCCTTCCACCTACACGGGAAGTTGGAGAATTAGTGATGAGTGAGTGAGTGAGTGAGTGAATGAGTGAGTGAGTCAGTCAGTCAGTGAGGGCTTTGCCTTTTATTAGTATACTAGCAAAATACCCGCGCTAAAGAGGTTATGAAAAAGTAAAGGAAACATTTTAAAAATAACGTAACATGATTGTCAATGTAATTGTGTTGTCATTGTTATGAGTGTTGCTGTCATATATATATACATATACACATATACACACACATATACACACATATACAGATATATTATATATACATATACACATATATTTTTTATATATATATTTTTTATATATATATATATATATATATATATATATATATATATATATATATATATATATATACACATACATACATACATACATATACACACATAGATGCACTTACAATAACATAGAAATCAATATAAACAACATTAACATCATTATCATATGAGAATATGAAGTAATATATAAGAAGCACATTTCATATAAATATAAATTATTAAACAGTAAAATCTTCTTCAATAATTTGCTACCGTGGCTTTTCGTTGGTCTGTCCAGGATTTTAAATCACATGTAGCTTGCAAACCGTTTCACGTATTGACTTGAAATGTGGTACACATATAATACGTCACGTCTGCTATCCGCTTTATGGGTGATGAATGTATTACTCTTTTTATGTTTATTTTATTTTAGAATCAACTCCTATCTGCGCACACCAGGGCGGCCGTGGGCAGATGCGTATGGTGTATTCACTCCATGTTATCGTGCATTGCGCTGTCACTGGTATTTTCATAAAAGAATTTGAACAATATATAAGAAGCGTATACATTATTAAACAGTAAAACATTAACATTTAAGAAGTAAAGTTACATTGAGTACTACTGCAGTGCCTTCGGGTATACCTCATTTTTTCTTTGCCCATTACATGCTTAAATGTATACATTTTTTGGTGTACCTACCCGAGAACATGCGACATATAACCGACCGTGGGAGAAGCATGGATTTTAAACACGCGTTGAGTTCATCTGCTGGTCTCCCTCGTGGAATAACTGGTAATGTTTGAGTAAAATCTACAGCGAGTAAAACGACATTACCTCCTTTTTTTTTTACGATCTCTGAGATCTTGCTTTTTTCGGTTCAAGGCTTCATAAGCTGTTTTATGTTCAATGTTGTACTTAATAAGTACTAATTATCCCAAACCATCATCTTTGAATGTTGCAAGACTTTCGCCTTGTATGTAGATCGGGGTAATTACATTCATTGCATTCCTAGTCTGAATCACAATGTGATTGTATGGGTGGTTACCTGGCACTGTAGGGTTGCCACCCGTCCTTTAAAATACGGAATCGTGCCGCGTTTGAGAATGAAATTGCGCGTCCCGTTTTGAATCAATACTGGACGGGATTTATCCCGTATTTTTTTTATCATTTTTTATATATATATATATATATATATATATATATATATATATATATATATATATATATATATATATATATATATATATATATGCCAATGATTAGGAATCTGGTTGGAACAAAAACCTGCAGTAACAGGGGGTCCCCAGGACCAAGGTGGGGAAACACTGGGCTAGACCCTCCTAGCCCACAAATGAACATCAGGGAAAGGCCAGGTCCCAGTACTAAAAGGGGTGCCAGCTCATCAGGGTCCAATTTGTATTTTTCAATAAGTCTAACCCATGTCTCTTTGGGTTGTGGCAGCAAATCACTTACATGAGGTGAACATGCAGAATTTGTACAGTGACCCAGGACAGGACTTGAAGCAAATGCCTGGATATGTGACATAGCATTGCTGAATACTGTGCTTTTCCATCATTAACATTTTAATATAAAATATGAGATGCAGCACACTGGAAACATCTATTGTTTTGTAACCAGTAATAATCATAATAATAATATTAAGAAGAAGAAGAAGAATATATTTCTACATGGAATAAGTATCACAAGAAGCAAATGGAAATTTTGTTTTGAACAACAGCATTCAATTTCTTTTACAATATACCAATTTTTAACTTGGGAGAGGAGGGGGGCATAAAGGTAAAACCAAATAGCAACTATATGCGTGCTTCTCACACGGAGCACATTTAACATAATCAGTAAAAGGGCTTTTGTTTTCATTTGGTGTTTCATCTGTCAAAGGATATACAACTTTTCGTTAACAATACATTGTATGTGTAGTAAAGACAACGTAGTTAAAGCTAATCAAGCCCAGTTGGGTAAAACTGTTTACATTTTATGCATTTCAGCAGGTCAGATCTTTAAATAATAAACTTTCATTGCCTTTAAGAGCACTGCTTAATTCTATATGCTTAGAATAAGCCTTGCAAAAACTTCATTACTTTTACTACTGCAAAAAGCCAGTGGTATATAAATGTTTGGCTCCAGTTAAATTAATTTGTGGTCATGTTTATCCAGACTGCTATAAAGCAGAAAGTAAGTGCACACTAATGAAAGAAACCACCGATAACAATGATCTGATGGCTTCTGCTGCCCTCCCAAGAAGTATTTTGATAGTAATAAGAGACATTTCTCAGCCATTTCTCATGTATTTCACTGAGTTCATTAACATATTACTTTCCATGACAAATTACATTTTGTGATTTCAGTTATATATTCATGCATCCATCTATTTAGTAATTTTCTGAAACCTCTGCTTCCATTGCATGTTTGTCAAGATCTAACACCTTTCCCAGCAGCAGATTTAAAAGCAGGAGTCAACTCTATGAAGCATAGCAGTCCATTGCAGGACTCACCAGTACACATACCCACAATTATTTCAATCTAACCAGTTTAGCCTTTTCAACCTAGGCACAGGCGGAATGTTTGTTTAACAATAAATATCCCACAAATATTACAAATATTATTTTTTTGAAGACAGAATTACAGATACATATAACATGTTTGCAAGCAGTGTAACTGAAAGCACAACCTGAGAGACTTTGAGATCTTTATTTGACATTATCTTGGAAACATTTCAAGAAATTATCAAAATATTTTGAGCCTTATCCTTAAAGAGATATTCAACCATAGTGATGTAGTAAGTTCCCACAAATTAGCTCCTGTGTAATAAAATTTGTTTCAGGACAATGGACAATATAAATATGGATGACAAAAATCTCAAAATCACTAAATTTCATGATGCATGAGAACATTATGCCTTCTTACTTAGTCAATATGTACCTGGACTAGTCTTCTTCATATGCCACAGTCAAGAAATGGACTGCTAAATTCCATTGTGGCAAAGATGACATAAGGTCTAACCAGCTCTAAACATTGCCATTGATGACTGAAGAAAATGCTGCATCATGTAGCAAGGGATGATGCATGAGAATGCTGACACTATAGATATTAGTTATGAATGATTCTCTATGCACAATTAAACATGAGCAAGATCTCTATGCTTATGGAGTGGACCATCAAGGTATCTAGTGTTCTAGGCAGAATCTGGAGTTAATGAATTTGGGCTGGAAGGAACTAAGCATTTCATAACTTGGATACATTACTATTACCCAGAGACCAAATAACAATTAAACAATGTAAGCATGATATTTCTCCAACACCAAAGAAATTCAAGGTCCAAGCTAGTCCCAGCAAGATAATATGCAAGATATTTTTTATGATGTTGAAGATATCATCTATATATACATGAACCTGAGGTATATGCCAATTGACATCCATCCATCATACAACCCCCTGAACAATTCAGGATGACTGTAATCTAAAACCCAAAGAAAAGAAACAAGCCAGGCCTCCACATTGAACACATATAAACATGTCCATACCTTCACTGATACCAAGGCAACTTAAATATTTTGGGTGCTTGGTATATGCTAGGCCTTAACTATTAGAATTTCACCCAATGCAACTATGAATTCGTTTGAAAGTAAACGGATGAATTAAAGAATAGGTATCAATTATGCTGTGTACATGAGTAATAACCCTGCACATGACAAGCAAGAGCTGCTGGGATCCCTGCTTATATGTCCAATTTAACTGTTCTTTTGCAGACTGGCAAAGTGGTTAGTTTAATTTGTAGTCCAATTGGTGGTTGTATGTAGTTGTATATATACAGTGCATCCGGAAAGTATTCACAGCGCATCACTTTTTCCACATTTTGTTATGTTACAGCCTTATTCCAAAATGGATTAAATTCATTTTTTTCCTCAGAATTCTACACACAACACCCCATAATGACAACATGAAAAAAGTTTACTTGAGATTTTTGAAAATTTTCCCATGGGGCTCGGCCGGGCACAGCCCGAAGAGGCAACGTGGGTCCCCCTTCCCATGGGCTCACCACCTATGGGAGGGGCCAAGGAGGTCGGGTGCACTGTGAGTTGGGTGGTGGCCGAAGGCGGGGACCTTGGTGGTCCGATCCTCGGCTACAGAAACTGGCTCTTGGGACGTGGAATGTCACCTCTCTGAAGGGGAAGGAGCCTGAGCTAGTGCGCGAAGTTGAGAGGTTCCGGCTAGATATAGTCGGGCTCACCTCGACGCACAGCTTGGACTCTGGAACCAATCTCCTTGAGAGGGGCTGGACTCTCTACCACTCTGGAGTTGCCCCCGGTGAGAGGCGCTGAGCAGGTGTGGGTATACTTATTGCCCCCCAACTTGGAGCCTGTACATTGGGGTTTACCCCGGTGGACGAGAGGGTAGCCTCCCTTCGCCTTCGGGTGGGGGGACGGGTCCTAACTGTTGTTTGTGCGTATGCACCGAACAGCAGTTCGGAGTACCCACCCTTTTTGGAGTCCCTGGAGGGGGTGCTAGAGGGCATACCTTCTGGGGACTCCCTCGTTCTGCTGGGAGACTTCAATGCTCACGTGGGCAATGACAGTGAGACCTGGAAGGGCGTGATTGGGAGGAATGGCCCCCCTGATCTGAACCTGAGCGGTGTTTTGTTATTGGACTTCTGTGCTCGTCACGGATTGTCCATAACGAACACCATGTTCAAGCATAGGGGTGTTCATATGTGCACTTGGCACCAGGACACCCTAGGCCTCAGTTCGATGATCGACTTTGTGGTCGTGTCGTCGGACTTGCGGCCACATGTCTTGGACACTCGGGTGAAGAGAGGGGCGGAGCTGTCAACTGATCACCACCTGGTGGTGAGTTGGCTTCGATGGTGGGGGAGGATGCCGGTCAGGCGTGGTAGGCCCAAACGTGTTGTGAGGGTCTGCTGGGAACGTCTGGCAGAGCCCCCTGTCAGAAGTAGCTTCAACTCCCACCTCCGGCAGAACTTCGACCACATCCCGAGGGAGGTGGGGGACATTGAGTCCGAATGGGCCATGTTCCGTGCCTCTATTGTTGAGGCAGCTGACCGGAGCTGTGGCCGTAAGGTGGTCGGTGCCTGTCGTGGCGGCAATCCCCGAACCAGCTGGTGGACACCGGCGGTGAAGGATGCCGTCAGGCTGAAGAAGGAGTCCAACGGGACCCTTTTGTCCTGTGGGACCCCGGAGGCAGCTGATAGGTACCGGCAGGCCAAGCGGAATGCGGCTTTGGTGGTTGCTGAGGCAAAAACTCGGGCGTGGGAGGAGTTTGGGGAGGCCATGGAGAATGACTTTCGGACGGCTTCGAGGAGATTCTGGTCCACCATCCGGCGTCTCAGGAAGGGGAAGCAGTGCAGTGTCAACACTGTATATGGTGGGGATGGTGCGCTGCTGACCTCGACTCGGGACGTTGTGGGTCGGTGGGGGGAATACTTCGAAGACCTCCTCAATCCCATTAACATGCCTTCCAATGAGGAAGCAGAGCCTGGGGACTCAGAGGTGGGCTCCCCCATCTCTGGGACTGAGGTCACCGAGGTGGTCAAAAAACTCCTTGGTGGCAGGGCCCCGGGGGTGGATGAGATACGCCCGGAGTTCCTCAAGGCTCTGGATGTTGTAGGACTGTCTTGGCTGACACGCCTCTGCAACATCGCATGGACATCAGGGACAGTGCCTCTGGATTGGCAGACCGGGGTGGTGGTCCCCCTCTTTAAGAAGGGGGATCGGAAGGTGTGTTCCAACTACAGAGGGATCACACTCCTCAGCCTCCCTGGAAAAGTCTATTCAGGGGTCCTGGAGAGGAGGGTCCGTCGGATAGTCGAGCCTCGGATTCAGGAGGAACAGTGTGGTTTTCGTCCTGGTCGCGGAACAGTGGACCAGCTCTATACCCTTAGCAGGGTCCTGGAGGGTGCATGGGAGTTTGCCCAACCAGTCTACATGTGTTTTGTGGACTTAGAAAAGGCATTCGACCGTGTCCCTCGGGGAATCCTGTGGGGGGTACTCCGAGAGTATGGGGTACCGGCCCCCCTGATAAGGGCTGTTCGGTCCCTGTACGATCAGTGCCAGAGCTTGGTCCGCATTGCCGGCAGTAAGTCGAACCCGTTTCCAGTGAGAGTTGGACTACGCCAGGGCTGCCCTTTGTCATCGATTCTGTTCATAACTTTTATGGACAGAATTTCTAGGCGCAGCCAGGGTGTTGAGGGGGTCCGGTTTGGTGGGCTCAGGATTGGGTCACTGCTTTTTGCAGATGATGTTGTCCTGTTTGCTTCATCAGGCCGTGATCTTCAGCTCTCTCTGGATCGGTTCGCAGCCGAGTGTGAAGCGGCTGGGATGAGAATCAGCACCTCCAAATCCGAGACCATGGTCCTCAACCGGAAAAGGGTGGAGTGCCCTCTCAGGGTTGGTAGCGAGATCCTGCCCCAAGTGGAGGAGTTCAAGTATCTCGGGGTCTTGTTCACGAGTGAGGGAAGAATGGAGCGCGAGATCGACAGGCGGATCGGTGCGGCATCCGCAGTAATGCGGGCGTTGCATCGGTCTGTCGTGGTGAAAAAGGAGCTGAGCCGCAAGGCGAAGCTCTCAATTTACCAGTCGATCTATGTTCCTACCCTCACCTATGGTCATGAGCTATGGGTAGTGACCGAAAGAACGAGATCGCGAATACAAGCGGCTGAAATGAGTTTCCTCCGCAGGGTGTCTGGGCTTTCCCTTAAAGATAGGGTGAGAAGCTCAGTCATCCGGGAGGAGCTCAGAGTAGAGCCGCTGCTCCTCCGCATCGAGAGGAGTCAGATGAGGTGGCTCGGGCATCTGATCAGGATGCCTCCTGGACGCCTCCCTGGTGAGGTGTTCCAGGCACGTCCAACCGGGAGGAGCCCCTGGGGAAGACCCAGGACACGCTGGAGGGACTATGTCTCTCGACTGGCCTGGGAACGCCTTGGGATTCTCCCGGAAGAGCTAGAAGAAGTGGCCGGGGAGAGGGAAGTCTGGGCATCTCTGCTCAAGCTGCTGCCCCCGCGACCCGACCTCGGATAAGCGGGAGACAATGGATGGATGGATTATTAAAAATAAAAAAATTGAGAAAGCACATGTACATAAGTATTCACAGCCTTTGCCATGAAGCACAAAATTGAGCTCAGGTGCATCCTGTTTCCCCTGATCATCCTTGAGATGTTTCTGCAGCTTAATTGGAGTCCACCTGTGGTAAATTCAGTTGATTGGACATGATTTGGAAAGGCACACACCTGTCTATATAAGGTCCCACAGTTGACAGTTCATGTCAGAGCACAAACCAAGCATGAAGTCAAAGGAATTGTCTGTAGACCTTCGAGACAGGATTGTCTCGAGGCACAAATCTGGGGAAGGTTACAGAAAAATTTCTGCTGCTTTGAAGGTCCCAATGAGCATAGTGGCCTCCATCATCCATAAGTGGAAGAAGTTCGAAACCACCAGAATTCTTCCTAGAGCTGGCCGGCCATCAAAACTGAGTGATTGGGGGAGAAGGGCCTTAGTCAGGGAGGTGACCAAGAACCCCATGGTCACTCTGTCAGAGCTCCAGAGGTCCTCTGTGGAGAGAGGAGAACTTTCCAGAAGGACAACCATCCCTGCAGCAATCCACCAATCAGGCCTGTATGGTAGAGTGGCCAGACGGAAGCCACTCCTTAGTAAAAGGCACATGGTAGCCCGCCTGGAGTTTGCCAAAAGGTACCTGAAGGACTCTCAGACCATAAGAAAGAAAATCCTCTGGTCTGATGAGACAAAGATTGAACTCTTTGGTGTGAATGCCAGGCGTCACGTTTGGAGGAAACCAGGCACCGCTCATCACCAGGCCAATACCATCCCTACAGTGAAACATGGTGGTGGCAGCATCATGGTGTGGGGATGTTTTTCAGCGGCAGGGACTGGGAGACTAGTCAGGGTAAAGAGAAAGATGACTGCAGCAATGCACAGAGACATCCTGGATGAAAACCTGCTCCAGAGCGCTCTTGACCTCAGACTGGGGCGACGGTTCATCTTTCAGCAGGACAACGACCCTAAGCACACAGCCACACACAGCACACAGATATCAAAGGAGTGGCTTCAGGACAACTCTGTGAATGTCCTTGAGTGGCCCAGCCAGAGCCCAGACTTGAATCCGATTGAACTTCTCTGGAGAGATCTTAAAATGGCTGTGCACCGACGCTTCCCATCCAACCTGATGGAGCTTGAGAGGTGCTGCAAAGAGGAATGGGCAAAACTGGCCAAGGATAGGTGTGCCAAGCATGTGGCATCATATTCAACAAGACGTGAGGCTGTAATTGCTGTCAAAGGTACATCGACAAAGTATTGAGCAAATGCTGTGAATACTTATGTACATGTGATTTCTCAGTTTTTTTATTTTTAATAAATTTGCAAAAACCTCAAGTAAACTTTATTCATGTTGTCATTATGGGGTGTTGTGTGTTGAATTCTGAGGAAAAAAATGAATTTAATCCATTTTGGAATAAGGCTGTAACATAACAAAATGTGGAAAAAGTGATGCGCTGTGAATACTTTCGGGATGCACTGTATATATTGCGTTTGATTTCTGTGTGTCAAATCATCTCTTATGATGAGACCTGGCAGGTTGTCGAAAGCTTAGGATGTTCCCAAATGAATTCAGTTGTGGATTCAGCTCAGAGATATTGTTGTTTTTTTCTCTGGCTATCCCAAAACCTTTTTATGGTGTCCTTTGCAACAAATTAGACAATATATATATATATATATATATATATATATATATATACACTCACCTGACATTTTATTAGGTACACCTTTCTAGTTGGTACCTGGAGGCCCAAAGTTTGCCACGAAAATATCCCCCACATTGTACACCACCACTACCAACCTGACCTGCTGATACATGGCAGGATGGATCCATGATTTCATGTTGTTGATGCCAAATTCTGACCCTACCATCTAAATATTTCCGCAGAAATCAAAACTCATCACACCAGGCACACCAAGTTTTTCTACTGTTCAATTTTAGTGAGCCCGTGCAAATTGTAGCCTCAGTTGCCTGTTCTTAGCTGACCAGTGTGGCACCCAGTGTGATCTCCTGCTCCTGTAACACATTAAATTTAATTTTTCACGTGAGTTACTGTTGCCTTTCAATCAGTTTGAACCAGTCTGGCCATTCTCCTCTGACCTCTGGCATCAACAAATCATTTTCACCCAGCCCATCTGGTACCAACAACCATCACATTCTGATACTCACTTTGAACTTCATCAGGTCATCTTTACAATGTCTTAAAACTAACATATATAAAAATGTGTGTGTGTGGATAGTGGCATAGAGGCCTCTCACCATGTGCCACCCTTGTCCAGAACAAGTGCCAAAATAAGACCTTTTCCAAAATGTACAGGAGCTATCACCAAAGAAGAGAAGAAAACAACCAAACTTTCAAACAAAATGGGCAGAAAAGCAGCTCTGGCTGTCAAACTAAGACGTGCTATAGGATTTTGGACCCTGTCTTCCAGCCTAGTGTCCAGTAATAGTGCCTTCTCTCACTACAAGTCACCTCTCAGAATAACTCTTTTCTTTCCAAAGCCGTGACCGGTCTACATCTTTTCAAGGCTGAAAACTTGCCCAACTGCCCTTTCGCCAAAGGGCCTCTTTAAACACCTCTTCAATATTACTTCCGGGGCAATCTCCAAGATGATTAATGGGTGTCACAGAAGCCCCCCCAGAAGATTCTGTGGCTTGACTTATACAGCTTCTTCTTGTGGCTCCAGGTCTCCTTACAAACTGAGCATGAAGATTTACTTCATGAGCCAGCCAGAACTAAAAGCCCCTGTCTAACCTGCCTTCTGAACCCTGGAAAAGGATCTTCTCTGCATCGTCCATGAGATCTTTTACCACTGCCCTAAAGTGTGGAGGCACTCTTTTAGTGTACAGTAAATCCCCTGTAACCTTTGCAATACAATATTTTGGTGCCTACCTGCAGAATGTACTACCCAAACACTCTATTAAAATGAGGTCTGGCTATCTCTAGCTGTGACCTACCCATGTTAAACTGCCAGGGAATGGCTATAGATACATTCCCAGGAGAAAAACAAACCTCCAGCAGCTGCCATCTCATTCCTCCCTGATCCTGGGACATATAGATCTTTATACAGCTGCCTACTCAAATACTTTTTACACATTGAAACACAGTGGCTGTTTACTCGTATCATTTTTAGAATTCAGACCACAGTGGGTCGGTATCCAACCTCTTTCATGCCCGGCACCAAATTCTTTGCCTGGCACTCTGTCAAGTAAAAATATATGAATATATGTTTGTTCACATTTGCCATTTTTACCTATTTGCAGTCTGTGGTGGGCTGGTGCCCTGCCCGGGGTTTGTTCCTTCCTTGCACCCTGTGTTGGCTAGGATTGGCTCCAGCAGACCTCCATGACCCTGTGTTAGGATATGGCGGGTTGGACAATGACTGACTGCCTGACTGACCTATTTGCAGTCTTTCACCACTGTAAGGCTCCTAATGATGGTAATGCATTAAATGTAAAGATCCCTATAATGAGTTGGCACCCCAACCAGGGATGCGTTCAAAGCTGCAAGGATAATGTGGGTTCAGAAGATGGATGTATGAATGTAACTTAAAGTAAATTAAGATAAACTATGTTAAGTTAAAGCCAGCTGGCAATGGAGGAAAGAGAGAAAAAAAACTCCACTTTGTACACATTCCAGAAAAATAAACCTTTGATTCCTAGAGTTTTAGAGAAAAGGCAAAATAAAAATATATTTCACCCAAGCATAACTAACCACCTGTTCAGGGTGTCACAAAAAGCAGACACAAGTGTCATAAAAAGGTTTGGGGCAGCCACCCGTATAATATTCCCTGGCTGCAAATGGGTAAATACCTAGCACTGATGTGCTCAGAACGGAGTCCTAAACAGAACTGATTAGGTTAGTTAGTCAAATATGGCGGCTTTAAATCCAGAAAAGGAAGTGAAGTAATCGAGGGCGGAAGCAGAAGGGTCCTCTTCCATAGATTCAGACCTGGACGTAAAGTCATCAAAAGGGCTGGAACAGTAAGTCTCTTCGGTCATTGGTTCTTCACTGGAAGTGACGTCATCCAAGGGTCAAAAACATGAAGTGACACCATTAGGGCCAGGCGGAATTTCCCGTGAATGCTCTGCAGGAAAGTGAGAAAAAAGGTCAGTGCACTCTGCCACCCCCTTTTCTGGAATGTAATTACTCTCATTTAGACCCTTTAGCTGCCTCCCATGCACATGTGTGTGACAAGGGTTTAAGCAAAAAGGCTGGTCAGGCAATACACTAGACAATAAAAATATTTCATTTAGGACTCCCATACTCAACAATCTGTTTAAACACACATTTATTTTAAAGAGGTTCTTCCAAAGTTGCCTATGGCTTCAAGTGCTTTTAACTTACAAATAAAGTAATTATAATCTAACTAATAAAACATTTTTGTCCCATAGCTCGTTTACCATTGGAAATAAAATGTCATTAAAATTAATCATTAATTATTCAGTTTCAAAAAGAAACATAGGACTGTTAAATAGTGATTTAGTGATGTTATCCTAAATAGTGATAATTAAATAGTGATGATGTCTGGTGCTGAGACAGCCGACAGTGTTAAAACTGCTGAAGAAAAATGGAATTACGGGATTGCTGTTGCCAGGAGGGTAGGCTTTACAAGATGAGATCAAGGTGGATTTAAAAGAGGATCCCATGAATGACTTGGGATCAGTGGACAGGAGGAAGACCATGAGTCCTAAGAAGTGTGGTTGACAGTTGGATGGACAGACAACAAGAGGCTTGAGTAAAAGTTCTTATTGCCCAAAAGACAATTAAACAGTAATAGGAGTGCTCTATTTAAGAGAAATTGCAATGCAACGTTCAGTTAGGAGCATGGAGGTCAGTTACTAGCTGATACTAGCATAAAATAAATACACCAGATTAATTTTTGTGGCACAACAATTTTTAAATTTTATTTCAAGAAAGTAACATAATATAAAACTTAAAAAAATGGAAACAAAAAAAAAATAAAGCCTAACAAAACAAAAATTAACCCCCAGCTGAGAGAGAAATACAAGAGTAAAGAGAATTCTAGATTTTTTTATTAAGTATTGCAATGTTTAAAACCAATTTTAGACAAATCCTCTAAGTGAGAATTTGATTTTTTTCCAATTTCTATTAATACAGAACATTAGTTACCCACTGAGTTATAAAAGATGGGTTGGGATTCTTCCTGTTAAGCAAGGTAAGTTGATGTGCTGGTAGTGTGGAATAAGTAATTACAAGAAGTTTATCCTTCTCCACTTTAAGTCCATTTGGGAGTACAGCAAATTAAGTTGTTAATGGATAAGGAGCGATTGGGACACCAAGACTGTCTGATAAATATTTATATAAGATTTAAGTCCAAACAATTTCTAATCTGGTAATCACTACAAAACAATATGCATTGTTTTAAATATAGGGCAGTTCAAAGTATTTTTCTTCCATTTTTAATAACATGACATAACATGCTCAAAACCCTCTATTTAGTCCAGGGTTCCTGAAATCTTACTGTCTCTTTAGTACGAACTAAGGTTCAAACACTAGTCATTTTAATTGGGCTGATGGTTTGATTAGACTCTTTTCTAAATGAGTAACACTGGATGCTTCCAAGCCACTGATCAGCTTGCATTGTATAAAAGTTTGTTTTATTGAATTGCCCGTGTTTAGTCTCTGCTGTCAGTGGGCAAAGTGGAAGTGGTCTGGGAGCACTTTCATACTGTGATCTCATGTATATTTTGACCAATGAGTTGTTGCTATATATAAGAAATACTGCATCACCTGCAAACAATTTATAATTTAAACCATGCATAGCAATAAGTTAATTGAAAAAACTATAATATAAATGTTCTAAATATAAAAGTATCTCCAAACCTGAGGGAATATACACTGTTAGCATGGAGTCCAGTGATGTTTTTGTAGAAAAGTACAATTTCCTATAACTTTGAACTAGACTCTTCTATCAGCTGGTTATTTGCTATCTTCTTGAACTAGTAAATGTGATCCCCATAAATACATGTTACTAGATGTTATTACAGTTTTGCCCATTTTATCAGTGGGTAACTGCTTAATATTAATGTAACTTTCAACGGTGTGTTATTCTGGTGCACAGATGATCTGTGACTTTACGTCCTGACCCTAGACACAGTGATGTGTTGTGTGATTACCCTTTATTACTGCCCTTAAGTGCTAAATGCACCCAAGTCAAGGGCAGCCTCTGACAGCCATTACAGTTTTTATATAATAAATAGGACCCTTTTAAAAACTGAAACATTCAGGAAACCCCAGAGCATTATCATTATGACTTACAGTTCATGTCTAGTTCTTCTAAAAATTATTAGCTCACTTGTTAGCTTCAGTACTCCTTTGAACCATGCTTACCCCAGAATACAGACCCTCCTTCCATCTAATTCTGGACAGGTTCTCATCTCACAAGAAATTTTTTTTTTTTTTTTTTTGCTAAATAAGCACTTCTTGGTTGCTTATTGAGGCTATTTGCCCTTCTGATGTTCCCACACTGATCCACACTGGTGTCTAGGAACATGTTAAATTCCCAGCACTATGGCTGTTCCATTAGACTTCTATGATGGTGTTTCCAATATTTACCTTGCCAGTGAAGTGTTTCCCACCATCTCTCCTTCTGTCTGTGTATTTGCCTGGTTTCTGTTCTGAAACCTCTTACTAGGATAATTTCTGCTATCCAAGTTAAAGTTCCCTCCAGTGTGTTCCTGCACTCATGTAAAAGGCCATATAATCTTTTTGGCAGGAGTAAGACAATCATATTTAATACTGGGATGGCTGCCTTTTAGTGTCAAATGGAACATTTTTCCTCAGGATGCACTTTCATTCCGGATGACACTGCAGTTGTGACCTGCTGGGCTGGCTACTTTGAGCAGTTGTTCAAAGCTGATCCTCCGACTAGGACGTTGGATATCTCTGGGTCCACGGTTCTTGAGGCTGATCCTTCAATTAGCTGTGAACCACCCAATCTCACTGAGATTGCGCAGGTGATGAACCAGCTGAAGGGGGTAAAGGCTGCAGGGATCTGTGTTATCCAGGGTGAACTTCTCCAGGATGGTGGTAAGGCTGTCCTCCTGGCATTGCAAGCAATCTTTGCCTCCATTTGGGAGACTGGCATCATCCCAACTGACTGGAAAACAGGACTTGTCGTCCCTATCTGGAAAGGAAGGGTGATCGCCTGGATTGCAGCAACTACAGGGGGATAACACTGCTCTCGGTGCCGAGTAAGGTTCTTGCTAGGGTCGTCTTCAATAGGATCTGTTATCACTTGCTCACCTACCAGCAAACGGAACAGCTTGGTTTTCCGCCTAAGAAGTCTACCGCATCGACCGCATCCTGGCACTGAGGGTTCTCATGGAGCGCAAACATGAATATCGGAAGTTTCTTTGCAGCCTTTGTCGATTTTCGTAAAGCATTTGACTCAGTTGATTTAGCTGCCCTGTGGGACATCCTGAGGGTTTGCGGGATCCCCTCGAGGTTGCTGGATATAATGGCCGGCCTGTACATTGGAACTGTGAGTGCTGTGCAGAGTGGAGGCAGAACCTCTGTGTTTTTCCCAGTTGATTCTGGGGTTCGTCAGGGGTGTGTTCTTGCTCCTACTCTGTTCAATGCTTGTATGGACTGGGTGTTGGGCAAGGTCGTGGGGTCCAGCGGCTGTGGGGCATCTGTTGGTGAAGAAAGATTCACAGATTTTGACTTTGCTGACATTGCTGTGATCTTCGCGGAGTCAATGGAGGCTCTGATTGGGGCACTCGAGAGACTGAGCGAGGAGTCTGAGTGTCTGGGCTTGCAAGTGTCCTGGATAAAAACCAAGATCCAGGCTTTTAATGACCTCTTGGGCACAGCCATCAGCAGTATGTGTGTTTGCGGAGAGAGTGTCGGCGTGTCGGCCTTGTCGAAAGGTTTACTTACCTTGGCAGTGACATTCATGTCTCTGGTGACTCTTCCTATGAAGTCAGTAGATGGATTAGGAGAGCATGGGGGGTCATGAGGTCGCTGGAAATGGGTGTGTGGCGCTCCCAACATCTATGCAAAAGGATGAAGGTCCAAGTCTTTAGAGTCTTGGTGCTTCCTGTCTTGCTAAATGGTTGCAAGACATGGACGCTATTCAGTGACCTGAGACAAAGACTGGACTCCTTTGGTACAGTGTCTCTCCGGAAAATCCTTGGTTACCATTGGTTTGACTTTATGTCGAATGAGCGGTTGGTCATGGAGTCCCGAATGAGGCACATTACCTGCATTGTGAGGGAGCATCAGTTATGGCACTATGGCCATGTGGCGTGTTTCCCTGAGGGTGATCCAGCTCATAAGATCCTCATTGTTAGGGACCCGAGTGGCTGGACCAGGCCAAGGGGTCGCCCACGTAACACCTGGCTGCGGCTGATAGAGGGTTATTTCTGGAGGGTGGGATTGGACCGCGTGTCTGCCTGGGGAGTTGCCAACTGGGATCCTGAATTGTTTTGTTGTGTAGTGGGTGCGACAAAGCACTGTACCAGTGCATGCTCCCCAACTTGACTTGACTTGACTTGTGATGGTGTCCCTGCCATGTGGAACACCTTATACATAAATAAATCATCTGACCCTGGAAGTATCCACAGTATTTTATGAGCACACTGACTTATATTGACAGTGTATGCAGTATCAAAGCCAATCCCTTTACCATGTCGCTTTAAAATTCTTTCAATCCCAATGGACTCTATGAAACTCTATGGTTTCACTAAGATTTCAAGAAGAAATAGCCACATGTAGAAGTAATGTTGTGTCAGGATGCACATATATATGGTGCAATCTAATTATAATTATAACTAGTCATTAAGCCCGTTAAAATAACAGGCGCTAGAACAGTAGTGCATAAACATTAGTAGGAACAGTCTATATTAAATGGCAAGGAACCTTGACCTCATTCTTTTTGTTGGTCATATTTTTCTTTGTCTTTTAGCTTCTCTTTTGTTGATGTTTACTTGCTGAGCTGACTGTTCTTCGTGGGCTGCCGCCGTGTATTGTGTGTCATTAATTTTCTGTGACAGTAATACTGTCTTGTACGTCTGCTGGCTTGTACGTCCGTAATATACCTTTAATTTTCTCTGACTGTAATACTGGGTTGTATGTGGCTGTACTATGCATCACTGTATTGTGTACCTTTAATTTCCTCTCACAGTAATACTGGTTTGTATTTCCATAAAATGCCTGTAACTTTCTCTGACAGTAATAATGCGCACTTCAACAGAAGACACACACACACGGACACCTGGACGCACACAGGGATTTTATTAAAGAGGATGCTGGTTGGAACAAAATCTGAATACCAATAAATGATTTTGAAATATCTATTTTTTTCTTTTTTAAATCAAGGATCTACAGACTATCCATGGAGTGAATGTCAGTCCATCACAGGACAAACACATACACTCATAATGAAACAACTTAGAATGACCACTAAATATAATATGCATATGTTTGAGATGCAGGGGAAAATTAAATAAATAAATAAATAAATAAGTAAGTAAGTCTGACACAGATAATGAGCAGAACAGAAATCCAACCAGGTCACTGGAGATATAAAGTAGAAAAGATAACTAAATGCCAGCAGAATATATATACAACTTTTTATTAATTTCAGCCTAATGACATTGGATAATGAATCTCAGATGCATATTTAAATACCATAATACAAGTTACTATGGAAACAATGAAACAATACAACAGAATGCAAAAATCAAACAAAAAAACAAGTGGATGGCATAAACGCTCCAGGAATCGAAGAGTAAGCAGCTTATTTAGTTTTGGGGACAAAAGAGAGTTTCAAGCTACTCTGTGGCAAACTTGTCAAAGATGCAAACCACTTTGGACACAAGTCACAACAGAATTCTGCAGACTCGCAATCAGGTCTGGTTTAAATTAGCAAATTGTTCTTATAATTAGCTTGTCTCGTCTGAAAGCTGAGATTTAAAAGAGATTACAAACCATTTCAAATTAGCATTACAGCCTGAAAACCGTTTTAAATGTGTAGTGCTTGTCTAGGAGTGGTGGTGTCTCTGGAAAGAGTAGAGAACAACTTTTTTTTATGAGACCAAGGCTTATTTTATGGTTTAGAAATTGGGTGACTACATCTTACACTCCGTGTGATTCAAAGCTGTCTATGGAGCCTTCTAAATATAAATCATTTTAAAATGTGGCTTTTAATAACAGTATGAAAAAGCTGCAATGTGTTAGCAGCAATTACATAACCCAAAAACATATGCCATGAATTTTCTTCTGATAAAAAAATTCACAAAACTATAAACATATGCCAAGTTACTAGTTTGTTTTTAAATTGGTATTTATGTATCAGTGCCATTTTACTATATATGTTATCTAAACACATACAGAATGTCATTAACATATTTCTAAAATAAAAAGTACACCAGAGGTCAGCTAAATTAAATTCATACTAGCCATATTGAGTTGCTTTATTAAGACTAAACTAAATTACTAAACAAAAACTGAGTTCTGTACCTTTTTATCACACTTCTCATGAAGAGAACATATACATGTAGTAATGAGTACAGGCACTGCTATAACCCCTGTAAAAAGTCACACAATATTAATATTACAAGTTAAAACATTATAAAACAAGGGACACTATGATATAATATGAAGGTCCCCAATGTGCCATACTTCATCTTGTTAATGGCACATGGAATATATTTCTGTTGTGGGGTTCAAAATCTGTAAATTTTGGTCTATATTTTCATTATATTTTGCTCAAGACAACACTAGATGAACTTAAACACAGGACACATCAAAGCATATCCTCTTCCCAATTGTATCTCACTTTTAAAACAGCTGTTCAGACAAAAAGAGGAAGACATGGTGATGCCTCAGGCTATCGATTACTTCATAACCTGAGAAAGGATGGGCATCTGGGACAACAAGTTGCTAAATGGGTTTACTGCCTGGGAAAGGAAGACATGCAAGTAGGTACTAAGCAACTTCAAAATGTTTTATTGTTTGGGAAAATGGACGAGTGAATTCATTCATCATATTGATAGCCAGCCAATTGGAATGTCTAACAATCACATCTTGCGAAACCACACCCCCGGTAGAATTTTATAATAAATATGCCTTGTCTGAAGAGCAACATCAGGAAAGGAGAGAAGAAGAGAACAGAATGACGTCAAAGGAGGGCAAGAGGAACGTCAGAAGAGGGTACCAGCAATATGCGGCCGTTTCCATCTGATCGTCAGAAAAGCATCTAATGAACAACTACAAGTGCTAGATCACAAGCCCCCTGCGACATTCATCCTTGTCATCTTTACTTTTTCGTAAGCTTTTTCTAAAGACTATATATATCCAGACTTTGCTATCCACATTTTATTTTATGCTTTTATTTACTGGTATTATTATTATTATTCATGTAATGAATACCACGCTGCTTTTAACTTTCTATACTTTGTCATCATATTTAAAGTGATTGTAGTAATAAGGTCAATTTCTTTGAGCAGAGGAGCACCTGGAGCAGTGAGGAAGTGCCATATGATCCAAGCTGCAAGGTTTATCAAGCTGCGGACAAAGACCACTGTCCAGTAGAAAAATTGTGCATTAAAGTAAAACATTCACTGTTTGATAAATGGCCTATAGCCAGTGATGTTGAGACTTTGTATGTTTGAATATATTCTTGTAGACCAAAGGTAATATTTAGGTCTGAGCTATATCTAAGACATTGCATGTTATCCTAATCTATGATAAGTAAGTCTCTTGGTGTACAAGGGAAAGCAGACTGTACATGTGTTATTCATACAATACTTGTGTAGGTTAAAGTGCTAGGAAATAATGTGCATGTGTATACGTCTTTCATACGGTACTTTTGTGGTTAGGGTCTGTGTGTCTGTGTATATCTATGTATGTGTGTGTTAATCTTAAAGTGCAACAGTAGACCAACCCGGTAACAAACCTGATGAGTACACTTACCCCTAGTTAATTGGTAAGTAGAGGGAAATATCACGATAATACAATTTCCATCAATGGAAAATCCATTCTCATTTAAAAAGCATATATATATAAAAGCTGGTTCTACCCTCCCCTGATGTGCATGTTAGTTTAATTAACCAGTCTAAAATGTCCCTTAATGAAAAAAGGTGTAATGTGCAACAAAAGGACATGATGATCAAAGTGCAATATATGATATTATTTATTTGGACTTTCAGAAAGCATTTGATAAGGTAAGCATTTGATATCAGAGGTTGGGCATCAAACTATAAAAAAGGTGGGAGTTCAGGGTGATGTTTGTAGATGGGTGCAAAATTGTCTTAGACACAGGAACCCTGTGTGAGGAACCCTATCAGAATTGGCTGATGTTAAAGAGTGGTGTTCCACAGGGGTCAGTGCTAGGGCCACTGCTATTTTTAGTATATTTAAATGAGTTGTATAGGAATATAAGGAACAAGCTGGTTATGTTTTCAGTACCAAGATAGGTAGATTGGCAGATAATATGAAATCTGTTGAATCATTACAGAGAGACTTAGACAGCATACAGGCTTGGGTAAATTTATGGCAGATGAAATTTAATGTCAGTAAATTTAAAGTATTACATGTAAGAATTAAAAATGTTAAGTTTGAATAAACACCTTATGAGAAGGATTTAGGAGTCATAGTGAACTCAACATTATCAACTTCCAGACGATGTGTAGAGTACAAGTCCAAGGAGGTTATGCTCAAGCTTTATAATGCACTGGCGAGGCCTCATCTGGAGTACTTTGTACAGTTTTGGTCTCCAAGCTGAATGTGCTGAAGTTGCTGAATGCATTCTCCTAATGCTGCTATGGTAAGTCTGTAAGGAGACTTTTAATATAGTAGTAGCAGTACTATTCACTTCTTTGTTACTTTTGACAGAACAACTTTTTTCCATGGTTACATTTGTCATTATTTCATTTGTCAATTTATTTACTAAACTGGCATGCATTTAATCTGGACAATTTCACTTTATTTTTTAGTCTGTATTTTTTTGGTTATTTTTCTGTTTAATTATTTTTACAGTTAAGTTATGAAACATTCTTTTTTAAATTCTATTTTCAACCTGAATACCAGACTATCTTTATAAATACTTGATTGCAACCCATAAAGAGCTATAAACAGGTACCTGCTCCATTTGAGGTCAAATGTCTTATTTGTGTGCAAGTCAGTCCACTGAAAGTGAGTGTTTTTCTTTGTGCTCTCATCTCTTTAAATTATGTGAACATATGTGATCCTTATTAGAATTCTGTCAATTGAATAGATACTGTTTTAACCAAGTGCTCTGAATTATCACACTTTGATTTTTTTCCTGCAAGAAAAATCAACATAAATTCAGTTTCCAGGGGAAGAAAATTTAAGTGTGCCACTTCAGCATATGGTGGTGTTCCTTTTGTCAGTGAAAGCCATGTAAGCATTTCTTTTAACCGTCAGTTGCTTACCTTAACTAGGACATGTCTTTTCCCCAATTCTTCAATGTAGCACTTCAGTAGAATTTACGGCCAATTCATACCTAAGTGGTTTTTCTAGCACTTTAGCACTTGACTAGAATGCTCCTAAAACACTTATGAAACAAGTTTTTTGCCATTGTTTTCAATGACACAATTTAAACCTATGCATTTTTGGCAGCAAGCGGTTTAGAAAAATATGCAGATGTTTTTGAGAGCTTTCAGCCAAACACTTGTTCCAAAAAAATCAATGATGATGCTCACAAAATGCTGGCAAAAGAAAACCAAGAGTGTTTGGGAAGTGTGTTTACAGAAAGTTGCAGCCTCTTGTTGGATGAGCCAGGAGTAAAGCAACTCATTGTAATTTAAAAAAAACGCCATCATGCATGTTTGTGGTTTGGTCATGTTGTGACAGCTATTGAGGGACAGGCGAAGTACACACATACCGTGCAATCAAGTGACAAGAATTTTACAAATGTTTTAGGTATACATTCTATTCTAAACAGGTTAAATAATAGAGATCCGGCGCCGCCGAGAGTGGCAGCCTTTTCAGCAGCTCCGTGTATGACTGTATGTGTATGTGTACTTTTCTACTTTTATTTTTCTATTTTTATTTATTGATCACTCCTATCACTTTATTTTATGTGGATTTGTTCACTGGACACACTTACTTTTACAACATGGGCATGGATTTTTACACACCGAGACTCGCCTATTCAAGTACTCAACTTCGAGCGCTGAGAACAAATGCCAGTGCCGGTGTGGTTCCCTATTTACCCGACGAGGTAAGAAGGCAGTATCATGGCAGCAGAGCGGCAAATAAGCTAAAAATGAAGCGGCTTACGAGAAAGTGGCGTTTTAAGCCTTTGGTGCCTTCTGTGATTCTGGGGAATGTGAACTCAAACTCAAATAAGATCGACGAACTGGCTGCGCTGGTGAAAAATGTCAGAACCTACAAAGAATGCAGTTTGTTGTGTTTCTGCGAAACTTGGCTAACTAACACCATCCCCGATACTAACGTGGAACTACCCGGGTTTAACACAGTTAGAGCGGACAGAGATGCAAGTACCTGTGGGAAGCACAAAGGAGGAGGACTCGCTTTGTTAACGTCAAAATCTCCACTTGCTGCAGGGACATCGAACTGTTGGCCGTAAGTTTACGTCCCTATTACTTGCCCAGAGAGTTTGGACACGTCATTGTTGTTATTATATACATTCCTCCTCGGGCGGATGTGGAGTCAGCGAGTGACATCATCCATTCTGCTGTTGCTAAATTACAAACACAGCACCCAGAGGCGCTTGTGCTAATTGCTGGAGACTTTAACCATGTGACGCTGGACAAAACATTACCTGCATTCTCCCAGTATGTGGACTGTAACACCCGGGGAAATAAGACTATTGATTTACTATATGCAAACGTTAAAGACGCATACAGCGCCACCCCGCTGCCTGCGCTTGGGAAAGCAGATCATAACCTGGTTCTGCTTCAGCCTCACTATAAACCAAAAGTGAGAGTCCTACCTGTAACCACACGATCATTCAGGAAGTGGACCCCGGAGGCTGAGAATACTCCGAGAGAATGTTTTGGAACTACAGACTGGGATATCCTGCAGAGATCTCATAGTGAGAACATTGAGGAAGTTGTTGACTGCACTACAGACTACATCAACTTCTGTATGGACATTGTAGTTCCAGTAAGAACTGTACGCTGCTATGCTAACAACAAGCCATGGATTACAAGTGACATCAAGGGCCTTTTGAACCAGAAGAAAAGGGCCTTTAAAGACGGTGATCAGCATGAGCTCAAGCACGTGCAGAAGGAACTCCAAGTCCAGCTCAGGGCGGCGAAGGAGCAGTACAGGAGAAAGCTGGAGCAGAAGTTGCAGAATAACAGCATGAAGGAAGTGTGGGATGGGATGAAGATCATCACTGGCTGCAGCTCAAAGCGGGGTACCACCATCGAGAGAGACGTGAAGAGAGCAAACCAAATGAACAACTTCTTCAACAGGTTTGACCACCCTAACCCACTCTCACTCTCACCTCGGAGTACTGCACCCTCCACACATCCTTCTGCTGATACCAGCATAGGAGAGACATCCCCACCCACAATTACAGCAGCGCAGGTGAGCAGAGAGCTGAGGAGACTTCGTGCCAGCAAAGCAGCGGGTCCAGATGGAGTATCGCCACGACTGCTGAAGGTCTGTGCATCGGAGCTGGGGGGTCCTCTACAGCGCATCTTCAACCTGAGCCTGGAACAGGGGAGAGTCCCAAGACTTTGGAAAACATCTTCTATCACCCAGTCCCAAAGGTATCACGTCCTAGTGAGCTGAATGACTTTCGGCCTGTTGCTCTGACATCACATGTGATGAAGACCATGGAGAGGCTGTTGCTTCACCACCTTAGGCCACAGGTTCAACACGCCCTTGACTCTCTGCAGTTTGCATATCAAGAGAAGGTGGGAGCGGAGGATGCCATCATCTATATGCTACACCAATCCCTCTCTCACTTGGACAGAGGCAGTGGTGCTGTAAGAATTATGTTTCTAGACTTCTCTAGCGTCTTCAACACAATCCAACCTCTGCTCCTTAGGGACAAGCTGATAGAGATGGGATTAGATTCATACCTAGTGGCATGGATCGTGGACTATCTTAAAGACAGACCTCAGTATGTGCGTCTTGGGAACTGCACGTCTGACATTGTGGTCAGCAACACAGGAGCGCCACAAGGGACTGCACTTTCTCCGGTCCTGTTCAGCCTATATACATCGGACTTCCAATACAACTCGGGGTACTGCCATGTGCAAAAGTTCGCTGATGACACTGCTATCGTGGGCTGCATCAGGAATGGGCTGGAAGAGGAGTATAGGGACCTAATCAATGACTTTGTTAAATGGTGTGACTCAAACCACCTACAATTGAACACCAGCAAAACCAAGGAGCTGGTGGTGGATTTTAGGAGGCCCAGACCCCTCATAGACCCCGTGATCATCAAAGGTGACTGTGTGCAGATGGTGCAGACCTATAAAAATCTGGGAGTGCAGCTGGATGATAAATTAGACTGGACTGCCAATACTGATGCGCTGTGCAAGAAAGGACAGAGCCGACTATACTTCCTTAGAAGGCTCGCGTCCTTCAACATCTGCAATAAGATGCTGCAGATGTTCTATCAGACAGTTGTGGCGAGTGCCCTCTTCTACGCGGTGGTGTGCTGGGGAGGCAGCATTAAGAGGAAAGACGCCTCACGCCTGGACAAACTGGTGATGAAGGTAGGCTCTATTGTTGGCATGGAGCTGGACAGTTTAACATCTGTGGCAGAGCGAAGGGCGCTCAGCAGGCTCCTATCAATTATGGAGAATCCACTGCATCCACTAAATAGTATCATCTCCAGACAGAAGAGCAGCTTCAGTGACAGACTGCTGTCACTGTCCTGCTCCACTGACAGATTGAGGAGATCGTTCCTCCCCCAAACTATGCGACTCTTCAATTCCACCCGGGGGGGTAAACGTTAACATTTAACATTATACAAATTTATTGTCTGTTTTTCACCTGCATTATTATCATTCTTTAATTTAATATTATTTATTGTATCAGTATGCTGCTGCTGGAGAATGTGAATTTCCCATTGGGATTAATAAAGTATCTATCTATCTATCTATCTATCTATCTATCTATCTATCTATCTATCTATCTATCTATCTATCTATCTATCTATCTATCTATCTATCTATCTATCTATCTATCTATCTATCTATCTAAAGTTTAGTACAGATTTTTTAACATATAAGAAGAGTGGTAGTGTAGAACTGGCATTCCTTCTTTATAATGCAAGTTAATGATGGGTTTCTTTTGCTGGATTGCATTCAGCACACATTTTTGTGCTTGGCCATGAGATTGAGCCCTGAAAAGAATCAGTGCACTAAAAACCACATTTGCTTTCTGACTTACACCCAGTGCTGCTGCAACTAAACGGTCCTAAACTGGACAGGTTAAATTTTTTCCTTAGCACATGCAGGACTAAATATACATGAATACAATGCATGTTCAGTTCTTTTAAGGTGACTTTTACCAATGTGCACAATAACCCCTTCCTCACTGTTAATAGATGACAAACTCACATGCTTGCATTATGTTGCACCAGCAGCAGGAGATCATTTCTTTTAGCAAATTAACTCAACAATTTCCCCATTCACATATCACTGTTTATGTGCTTATCAATAACTGTGTGTAATTCTGGAATTTTTCAGAATGCTGTCTATAGACAGTCCAGAATTGCCCTCTCAACTCCCTTTGTTGCAAAATAGGATGAACCCAACATCTGTACTCACCCTGCTAATGACCCCTCCTCTTCAGTATTGTGATCACCAAGATTAAAAGTACTAAAGTTATATAAGACATTCCAAAAACACAGTAATTGTCTCACAACATGACAACAACTTACAGCCTAAAAAAATGGAAATAATCTCAATCTATTTTTCCTTCAAAATGTTTCTTTGAAAATGCTTGAAAAACACTCGTAAAGCACCATAAAATCACCCAGAAAAAGTCCAAAAAAGCTTGTAAATCTGCTAAACAGTGGAAATATGTTACACTCAAGTATGAATTGGCTCTTGGAGCTGGATTTTGACTTGGGTTTTCTAAATCAATTCCTTTTTTGTGTATGTTCTGAGCAACTGCTCTGTTGCAAGATTCATTTTGAGATTCATTGTGTTCTCATTACGTTCAAGATTCATTTTTAGATTTAGATTCTGTTTTCAGACACATGCATGTCTTTGTGTTCTCATTAAGTATTGTGTAGTATAGTGGTGTTAATAATTGCATCTTGTCTCTTCAGCATAGCCACTGAAGGGCAGTACAACTCCCACAAGCCAAAACTGCAAATTTTAAAAAGTGTGCCAAACCAGATGTCCAGTTTTAAAGCAAAAAAAACTTCACCTTTGACCCTGTTGTTTCAGAGGTCTCAATGATCTCTGGTAATCTTCATGTTAATATAATTTTATTTTTAAGAATAGAAAATTCTTTCTGGTTTCCTGGGTGGATCACATTTATGTAGCCTGTTTCTGACATTTGACTCAAATACTTTGACTTTTGTAATTTTTTCAGTTACTGGGCAGTGTTTACTTGAGTGGCCACTTCCTGGTAGATAGCCAGTGAGATTAAATGCTTTTAATTTAGAATGAAGCTATCATGCTGTACTTTAGAACAGGTAATCCACTTCAATCTAAGCATGTTTGGACCTGGAAAGTACTTGGTCCTAGATCAACCAGGAAAGCTTGGGTTGCTGTTGAAAGAGGTGCTGGTAAGGACAGCAAGGGAGCATGTACCCTGTGGTCTGTGTGTGAATCCCAATGTCCCAGTCATGACTGTGGCCAAAAAAGATCCCTGGCTTAATTGTCCATCATGCCTTTGAATATTCTTGCCCACTAATCATCCCTGTTTCTAATTGGCTATAGCCACTGAGAAAAGAAGAGTGTTCATGGCTCACCTTGCAGAGGAGCTTTGTTGTCGCTTCTTACAAGAAAAGGCGATGGATAAAACAAAAGAGGATGCAACATCGACAAGCTTCTGTTCCAAGACTGCCACTTCCACAGCCCCTTCAGTGTAATAGTAACCACAGCACAGAGGGAAGTGTGTACATTGCAACAGGTTCACTCACATGTCGTAACCGTAGAAAGAATGGTCCTTGGGTGTGTGGGAACTGTTAACATTTGAATCTGATGATTGCATATAGCGCGGAACTGACCTTTCTGTACTATTCTTTCCACTGCATGTCCTGGAGTACAAAAGAATTAGGACCATGCCCCACAGTGTAGAGGCTGCATGGGCAAGATCGAAAAAAAAAAAAAAACCGCGGTCACTGATTACAAGTACAAGAAGGCATGCGAATGAATATGAATAATATGAATATCAGTGCCACAGTGCTTTTCGAAATGTACTATACAGGTCATAAAATGAGTTATTCCAAATATCATATATACATATGTCTCTGTTTTTTTGTCAGTGCAGCTTTGACATCATGGACCATAAGGTGCATACTAATTCAGCATGAGCAGGAACACTCAATAAAACTAAATAAAAAAAATTCAAGTGATGGTGAGATACGAAGAAGGCAGATTCACCAGCGTTTGTGTGTCAGCTTTTATCCCTCCAGATCAGAGAATTTACAGTTCCATTGTCTCAAAACACCACTCACATCTACAGTTATTCCCACTTTCAGATTAAAAGTAACCACATCAGATCTGGGGCGGGGGGTGGGTGTTGTATCGTGATCATGACTGAGAGAATAAAAGTGAAAAAAAAAAAAACGCTAAATTTTACAAGTACTATAAATTTACAGTGGCTGTTACAGACACAAATCAAATGTATGTTTTTATTGTATAATATTAACAATAAGTGCAGCTCACTACTCAAAGTAGTAAATTCAGTGGGGAGCTGGTTTCGAACTCACGACCTACAGATTATAAATCAGCAGATCTTACTGCTACACCATGGAAGCTATCGTATTGTACTTGCACCTTTTCTGAAAGTGTTTGTTTGATATTTGGCCATCAGCCTTCACACATTATACAGTTCATGTCTACATTTTGTTATTTATTACTAAAACATGAAAAACATTTCTGTTTTAACGATGTGTTTACATAGATTGTTGTAGACACAAAACACACATCAAATTATTTCCCCTTACAATTCTGGGTAGCTCACTCCCAAATAATCAATCAAAGCAGGAACTGGGAGAACTTCTTACCCGTTCTGAGGCAGTTGGGGGATGGAATAGCAGGGTGCTTGCTGCTTGAGCTTATCGACACTTTTAGAAGACAAAAGACGCTGACGGAGAGGTGCGAAGGGATTTAAGGTGGGCCGGATTTACGAGTTTTTTTGTAAGCTCTGGTAATTCTAGTGTTAAGAAATGATTTTCTACTCTCTTGGCATAACATATTCAGTCTTTCATCCCATCTTAAGGATATGCTGTTATGAGTGTCTTCAGATTGTGGACTGCATTTGAAGTTCCCAACTGCTTCTCTTAAACAGTCTTGGTACCTGTGTAAATGTGTTTCAGCTAGATGTATGAAAGTTTTCTTTGTCTCTGTATAGGATTATTAAGTTAGAGGTAGGTTTTTCATAAGTTAGTAATATGTAGTTAGTATTTCTGCTTTGATTGTCTGACACCTTAGTGATTGATTAGTTTCCTAATTAGGGGTAGGTGATATTGACAAAAAATTATATCTCGATATTTTCTGGGACTTTGATAATTATCAAATAATGATAATTATTTCTTGTTACAAGAAAAAGTAAATACGAACACATAACTCCAGTTCTTAAATCCTTACACTGGCTCCCGGTTAAGGGAAGATTTCAAAATCCTCCTTTTAACATATAAAGCCTTAAATGGCCAAGGTCCGGCTTACTTGTCTGAACTTATCATGACATACAAACCAGAACGTACATTAAGATCTCAAGATGCCAGTCTGCCTATGATTCTAATTATCTGGTCCTGGTGATTTGTTTGATTTCTGCCTATTTAATCTGAGCAGTACTTCTCCCTTTACAATTTCAAAATCACACAGAACCTTTCATTTACTGGTGGAAGGTTATCCACTTCCTCACTTGAGAAGTCCTTAGAAAAATGCAAGTCTGGAGTGTCCGCTATTTCACTGTCTGTATTTTTTAATTCCCTTTTACTGGTCCTGATACACTTCACTTCCTTCTTGACTGTTCTTTTATTACTAAAATACTGAAAGAATCTCTTCAGGTCATCTTTCCAACTGTCTTTTAGCTTTCCTAATATCCTTCTTAATGGTTGCCCTCATGTTCTCATACACCCTATGATTCACCTTGGAGTTATTAGTCTTACACGCCTTATACAGATGTTTTTTTCTTTGCAGCTTCTTTTTTAACTCTTTATTAACCAACTGCAGAGGTGTTTTTAACATTTCTTATTAATTCCAAATTTAGGTATGAATCTGTCCCACATTACATGTAAAATATTTATAAACCTGTTCCACTGCTCATTGACTATCTCTGTGTTTAAAAGCTTATCCTAGTCTAGGATGACTTTGCTGCACCTACTCAAAATTAACTTTGGTAGGGCAAAACTTAACAATTTTAGTCTTTGCATCCATACTCCTACAGAGCACTGAAAATTGTATTATATTATAGTTACTTGACCCTTGTGATTCAATTGACCTCTACGCCCTCAATTCAATCCTGATTATTACAAAATACAAAATTCAGCCAGGCTTTATCCCGTGTTGGTGCTTTAACATACTGTGTTAAATAACAGTCACTGATTACTTCTAAAAACTCCTGCTCTTGTGCTCTGCTATTTGCAAGGTTATCCTAGTAAATATTCGGATAATTAAAGTCCTCCATGACTATAATATTCCCCTGTAAACTTGCCTTTTTAATGTTATTAAAAAGATGTGTGTTAAAATTACTGCCTGCATTGGATGATCTATAACACACTCCTAAAATAAGGCGTCTTTCCCCAATGCTTTCCAGACAAAGACAAATGTCCTCACTAAGATGGGGCTTATCACCCAACTGAAGAGGAGTTCCATTTAAATTCTGTTTGACATAAACAGCAACCCCACCTCCTTTTCAGTTCTGTCTATCCTTCCTAAAAAGTGTATATCCCTCTATGTTATATTCATCCTTATCTCTGTTATTTAGCCATGTTTCCGTTATTGCTGTAATATCACAATTATGCTCTGCTACATAAAACTCTAACCCACTTGCCTTATTTTTGATACTTCTAGCATAAAGACCAGATATTTTTAATGTATTAGTCCTTCTACATATAAATGTTGGGTTAGCATTTACATTACTATGCATTTTTATTTCTACACTGTTGTTTGTTTCTCCATGTATAGCTCTAAACATGGCCTGTCCTAAACTCCCTGAACCCCCAATTCCCTAATTTAAACAATCCTCGACTAACCTACTCGCACACCTCCCCAGTACATTGGTGCCTCTCCACTTCAGATGTAACCCATTGTGGCGGAACAGGTCCCCTCTGTTCCAAAAGGAGTCTTAATGCCCAATAAACCTACACCCTTCTACGCTACACAAAGATTTGAGCAATGCATTAAGCCTTCTAATCTCTTCAGTCTTACCTGGACTGGTGCATGGCACAGGCAGAACTTCAGAGAAGACTACCTTGTCAATTCTTCTCCTCAGCCTGGCACCTAACTCTTTGAATTTGGATTGCAGAACTGACAGAATACCCTCATGTATGTCATTTGTTCCAACATGGACAATGAGAACTGGATCCACTGCCACCCTGGCCAAGAGCCTATCCACCCTTCCAGGTGTTCCCTGTGCACCCGGAAGGCAACACACCGTGCGAGACTCTCTTATCTCTGCAGCAAACATAATGATTGAGTCCCTAACTATCACTACCTCTCCCTTTCTGTAAACTGATTTTGAGGTGGCTGTTGGGGTTCCTCATCCTTGCCTACCACTTCAGAATCATCAGAGACAGTGTTTAGCTCTGCAATGACCTGAAAACGGTTTGACACTTCTAATTCTGGGATTGCCCCCAGACAGTGTGCACCCATTACCTTACACCTTGTGACCGTGACCCATCTGTCTGGTCTGGGATCTCTTCCCTCGCTACCTTAGGGGTGCACACTATCTCTCTAAAGGACACCTGGGCAAGGTCAGCCAATTCTCTACTACAACGCAGGCCAACCAACTCCTCCTCCAGTTCAAGGTGCTGGATCACCTGGCATCTACTGCAGAAGTAGCTCTCATAGATGACTGGCTCCTCCAAGCCATCATCTAAAAAGTCCAACATCCAACAGGGCTTGCATTGCACTGGACTCATTATTAAAATTTGACTTAGTATTGCTAAAACTGCCTTAAGTTTTTCTTTCTTTTTTGTTAACTAAAATGATTTAACTTAAAAGTTAAAAACTAAAAAAATTTACCAAAGAAATTAGATTATAGAACTACTACAGCTATTTTACACCTTCTGGCCCCTTAAGCTCCTGTAATATTCTTCCTCTCAACTGCCTGCTGTTTGTCTTTCTGTGAGGTTAACCTTATTTTTCTTTGTTTATTCTTATACTTTGCACTCCTCTTATTTCTTACTTAAAAGCTCTCCACTCTCCCTGTTTGTATTCCCCCATATTAATGAACCCTTACACTGTCACCCACTTAACTGCTCTACCTCTGGACCACTAAAAACTGTTCAATAATAAATAAATAAATAAATAAAACTTACTTAGTGAATACTTGCTGCTTGTTAATTTCTTAATGTCTTTTCTGCTCCTACAGCCCCAATACCTGATTGGGTGTCTTAACGCTGGCCACTTACCTACGCACCGCTGAGCGTTCCCTTTATTGCTTCTAAATCAGCCATGGCCTTTTTTGTTTAAACTAAAGAATTGCTATTTCTGTTACTTGATGTTACAAATGGCAATATCAATTACTGCTGCTTTCTGTCCTACCTCTTTAATACTGGTTCAAATACAAATAACAAGAATTAGTACATGTAATAAGTAACAGGTAACTTTTCCAAGCGCAGCCCCAAACAACCAACTACTTTTACTCCTGTGTGGGCAAAAAAAGCAAAAAAAAGGAAAAAAAAAGCGTAAAAATTCCCACATGGTTCCTTAGAGGCAACCTAAACCCAAGTTTATAGAACCAAAATGTTTTTCTTAATTAACTCTCACACAAAAACTCTCAGCTGCCTCTCTCGTTTGCAAAGTTGACATCAACACATCAGAGAATAGCCAATATTTTAGTTGAAGGAAATGACTCAGAAGTAGTTATGCTAGGGCAAGGAAACAAGAACACATGTGGCAGTTGTTGGTTAATGAGTTAGACGTTCCTCAGCTCATTAGTTACTATTAAGGTGGTTCAATGTATTTTGTCTGCTTCCTTGCCTTTAATAATGCTAGATAGCCTGTCCTGTTAAGTGTGAATAGGACACAAGGTTGTAGGAACAGTTTGGGCTAGTAGAGGAAGAGCCAGCAGGCCAGTCTTAGAAGTTCAGTTTCTGACCTGGAAATAGTGAAAGGCATTATTCTGAAAGCTTCAAAGCTTTTCCAGTCAGTAGGCCACCAAACTTGAAGTTGACAGGTAAGTGAAGGCAAAGGTTCCAGAGTAATATAGACACAAATTACAAGTGAAGAGAGGGAGAAATGAGTGCTTGGTAAAATGCTGTGTTGGGAAGTGGGCCTTTCACTTCATTAAATAAACAGGCATTTATTTTGTATAAAAATGATTTAGGGTGTTTTTTTTACATTCAAAGTGTCAAATATTGAAGATTATTTTGGTTTTAAAAATTTCTTATAGACAGGAATGCAATACCATTCATCTTTCTAACCTACTGTGAGTCCTTTAAAATGCATAACTATCCCACCATATGCTGAACATATTTGCATTGAATAGAGTCTGCAATTTTTAATCTTATATTTATTGCAACCCTTTAAAAATAAAAAACTCAAAACTCGTTGGAAAATAATGGTCTGCTCACTTGATTTCTATTATGCTGCAATATGTTGACTTGATTATGGAATGTCAGTCTCACTTTCACTCAAGAAACTCCTGATTTCCCCGGGCAGGTTTGTTTGCCACCTCACAATATGCTAATAAGTGCTCATAACTTCAGAAGCAGTTTTAGGACTTGTTTCAAAAGTAAATAGTTTGCTTAAGTTTAAAAGCCACTCCTTGCCAGATACATATGAGTCCATGATCAAGAGTTCAGTTAAAAGTAAAGATACAAGTCAAAATCAAACCAACTTTTTATCTGTCACATACAAAATACATATACAGTATGCAGTGCAGTATGCAGTACAGTATGCAATAACATGTCTAGTTGATCAACTCCTATGACTGTGCCTTGAGATGAATATAAAGGGACAATAACAAGATACACAACAACAGAGACTGAGGTGTGAGTGTGTGAATGACATTTTGTTGTGTCTGACATTGTCAGTTAGGAAACCCACAAAAACAGACATGTAGGCAGCAGTAAAGATTAATCCGTATTCAGTGTCTCACTGTGGCCTATATTTAATAAGCTTTGACATCATAAATAACATGTGTGGCATCCGGCTGGGGTTCATGCCCGGTTGGGATGCCCAGGAGGACCGCTCCTCCAGAACACGAGGGGGCGACCACCCTGGTTGCTTTGGGGGCCACGGGTACAGAGCTTGGAAGCTCAACCCTGTAGGGGCCCGTGGTCACCGCCAGGGGGCGCCCCAATGCCTTGAGAGCCCTGGACCTCAGCACTTCCGCCACACCCGGAAGTGCTGGGGGGAAGAGGAGCAGGGACACCCAGAGTCCTTCCGGTTGCGCAGCCGGCACTTCCGCCACACAGGGAAGTGTCGACGGAAGAGTGTCGGGAAGCACCTGGAGTCCATCCGGGGTGTATAAAAGGGGCCGCCTCCCTCCAGTCATTGGCAAGAGTCGGGTGGAAGAGGACGAAGCTCGGTGGAGAGGAGTGGAGGCGGACCAGAGACTGTGAAGGCATTGTGTTGTGTGGCCAGGACTTAAGGGGTGATTGGTGCTGTGGCACTGGGTTTGTGCACTTAAACTACTGTATATAATGTATAATAAACATGTGTGTGGTGAAACCATCTTGTCTACTTGTTTGTGTCCGGGCTGTTCCCCACACATGCTTAAGCATCATTTCTCCATAATATACAATATGTATTGTACTTAACATTATTCTTTAATATATATACAATATATATTATACTTCTACTTATTATTATTATTATGGTTCATAATTTAGTCATTGCAAAAGGATCAAAAGTTGAAGTGAGGCAGGTTGTGCATATTGGTATATCAGACCACTTTTCCATATTATTTAATGTAGAAATACTGATTACGCTTTTCATCAATTGTAGTTTTCTTAAAAAATATTACTTTGATACATCTGCAGCTTCAAAGTTCGCTAATATTCTAAACAATCAGTCCTTCTGTAATGATTACATCGACAACGCTAACAATGTTAATAGCAAGGTGGAAAATATTTATGCTAAGCTAAGACCTGCGGCTGATACTGTCATCCCTGAAAAGACAGTTAAGTAACCCTCCAGCACTATTATACCCTGGAAAACCCAAAGAGTGTCTGATTTAAAGAGAACATGTCAGAGAGCTGAGCGTAAATAGAAGAAAACTAAATTTCTGAACTGAAACCCCTCCACCTGCGTCCTTGACCCAATACTAACGGGCTTTTTCAAAAAAGTCTCTGTTGTGCTAATTGATAGTGTACTTAACATACTGAACTTATCATTAGATATGGGGGTCTTTCCTCACTGTCTTAAGACTGCAGTTGTCAAATCCTTCTCAAGACAAATAATCTCGACTCCTCTGCTTTTGTCAATTTTAGACCAATATCTAACCTGCTTATGTAAAATTGTAGAAAAGGCAGTCATCACACAGCTAAATGATTACTTGATTAAACATTCTATTCTTGACAAGTTTCAGTCAGGTTTTAGAACAAATCACAGTACAAACACCGCACTGGTTAAAGTAGTAAATGACTTGCAGGTTAATGCAGACAGTGGCTGTATCTCAATTGTTGTTCTCTTAGACTTGAGTGCAACATTTGACACTATTGATCACAGTATTCTCATAAATGGCCTTACACAATGGGTGGGCCTCTTCAGCAACATCTTAAATTGGTTCCAGTCTTACTTAACTGCTTGAAAATTCTTTGTTAGTTATGGTGATTATACCCATATACAGTATATGATGTACCACAAGGATCTATTCTGGGTCCACTGCTCTTTTCAATCTACATTAGGTCAGATTATCTCAAAGCACAAGGTGAGTTACCACAGCTATGTAAATGACACACAGATGTACTGTATTTAGCAATAGCACCTGATGACCATGATGCTCTTGGCTCTCTGATCTTCTGTCGTATTTGTATTTCCGAATGGCTGAGTAGAAACTTTCTCAAAATAAATAAGGAAAAAAAGAAAATTTAGTGATTGGCAAAAATGAATATAGTGAGGTTAACAGAAATAATCTTGATCCCTTGAATGTCAAGTTGGAGGTAAAGAATTTAGGGATAACTATTGACTCTGACCTAATCTTTAAATCACATATTAACCAGATTACTAGGACTACATTTTTTACTTAAGGAATATAGCTAATGTAAGACCTCTCATAACTTTGCAAGAGACTGAAAAATTAGTTCACACTTTTGCTTTTAGTAGACTAGATTACTGTAATGCTCTCTTTACAGGACTACCTAAGAAAGACATCAATCAGTTACAGTTAGTGCAGAATGCAGCAGCAAGAATCTTAACTAGGAAAAGAAAATCTGAACACATTTCACCAGTTTTAGCGTCATTACATTGTTTACCTGTTTCATTTAGAATTGACTTTAATAAAATACTACTAATGGTTTACAAAGCCTTAAATAATCTTGCCCTGTCCTATATTTTGGAATGTTTGTCCTCTTACACTCTGAGTCATAACCTCAGATCTTCAAACGAAGGTCTGCTTAGAATTCCTTTTTTTTTAAAATGTTATTGAAGTCACACAACATTCCATACAAATAGATCAATTTTACAAAAATAGGATTGAAAACAAATCAACCCCCACCCCTGAGAAAGAGAGCATGGACAGCACAATAAAACTTAAAAGCTAGTAAAAATAAGTAAATAGATAAATTAATAAGTGAATAAAGATAAATGGAGAAGAAAAAGAAATGGGGAGAGAATCTGCTTCCTCAGTGCTATAAAAGCTTAATCAAAAATGTTATTGATTACATCCTGCCAGGTTTTGAAAAAGTTCTGCAAAGATCCTTGTTTTGTCTTGGTAGAGTAATATATATATTGCTCTACTTTCCCCTATTGTATTATTAATATGTAGCCTTAGAATGCCTAATCTCACAGACTTACCACTGTTTATAAGGTATTATTATATATAACTTATCCCCACCTTCCCTTCTATATCTATAACCTTAGGCAATTAGAAATAGTAAAAGACAAGCAGAAGTTAAGTTACAGTTTAAACAATGTATTAGTATTATTGATAATATTCATAAATAATAACAAAATGCAAAGTACATTTGAATATTGGCAACCATACAACCTGATTAAATGATATGTAGTTCAGGTGGCACACAGACTTCTGGTTACTTAAATGTCTCTAGTTAAGGCATCATTGATGCTCAGCTTTCAGCCACATGTCTGTTCAAAATGGCTGCTGAGCTGTGCTGTTCATTGTGTTCTCTTCAGGTTAGCAAGAAAGATGCTTCTTCATCATATGTTGGTTGGTAAGAGAGAGATACTGAGGTTAAACACATACATTTATAGATGGTCTGTCCAATCCCGAGAGCCAATAGCACATCATGGTACTTAAAGGCTTCTGACCAAACAGCCATACTTCAGACCAATGGGGGAAATAGAACATCTTGACACCTGCCCCCAAACCATATGTTAAAGTACACCTTAGCCCATTTGCGGGGGTAGAAATGACTTTAGCAAAGAAACACTTGCCAAACTGGTTTAAAACACACATCCCCCAAATCCTGTCGTAAAATTCAAACAGACCCATTTCTAAAGGGGGGAGGGGGGGAAACACTAAATTACACTGCTTTGTCTAAATTACAAATAAAGATATACAGTACAAAATATTCATCAAATTATATGTAAAATCTCACATCACAACAATCCTCTAAGTGAGAATTTGATTTTTCCAATTTCAAATAGTATAAAACATCAGTTACCCACTGACTTAAAAGAGGAGAGTTAGGATTCTTCCAGTTGAGCAAGATAAGTCTATGTGCCAATAGTGTAGTAAAGGCAATTACAGTTTGTTTGTCCTTCTCCACTTTAAGCCCATCTGGAAGTATACCAAACACATCTGTTAATGGGTTAGGAGGGATTGTGACACCAAGGCTGTCTGAAAGGCATTTAAAAAGTGGTTTATTGATGTATATTGGAATGTTTTGAAACAAAAAGAGAAGCTTAGGGAGGATATTCATCTTAACAATGTTAATTCTTCCAGCTAAAGTGAGATAAAGGGTTGACTATTTATGCAAGTCTTGCTTAATTTTTTCAATACAGACGGCAACATTTTGTTGATAAAGAGCTTTATGTTTACTTGTGATGTTTACCCCTAGATATTTAAACTGATCTGCAATGATAAAAGGGAAGGTGTCCAATCTAATATTGTGTGCTTGAGAATTCACTGGAAAGAGCACACTTTTAGTCAAATTAATTCTGAGACCAGAAATCTTTTGAAATTCTGTTAGTGCTGTTAGGACTGCAGGCACAATATTTTGTGGGTCTGATATATACAGTACCATATCATCTGCATACAGAGAAATTTTCTGTTCTAGTCCTTCTCTAATAATCCCTTTTATCTCATAAGCATTTCGACAGTGAACTGCTAGTGGCTCAATGGCGATTGCAAAAAGTAGTTCTGACAAGGGGCATCCTTGTCTGGTACTATGGAAAAAAAAATTTATGTATTAGCATAAATTGACATAAAAGTAATTAACAGCTTCTGAAGCATTAAATCTATACTAATAAAAGGCAAAGCCCTCACTGACTCACTCACTGACTGACTGACTGACTGACTCACTCACTCATCACTAATTCTCCAACTTCCCGTGTAGGTAGAAGGCTGAAATTTGGCAGGCTCATTCCTTACAGCTTACTTACAAAAGTTAGGCAGGTTTCATTTCGAAATTCTACGCGTAATGGTCATAACTGGAACCTGTTTTTTGTCCATATACTCTAATGGAGGAGGTGGAGTCACGTATCGCGTCATCACGTATTACGCCTCCTACGTAATCACGTGAAGTGAAAACAAGGAAGAGATTTACAGCACGAGTCAAACGCGGGAACAAAGGTAAATGACATTAATTGTTGAGTGTCTTTTAATACTTTGTAAGCATACATATTAACAGATGTGCAATTAAACATGTGCATTTACGGGGTGATTTCTCAGGCTTAAAGCTAGAAGTGATCACTCGAGTGAAGGCAGCTTCACAAAAAAAACAGATCCTTAACAAATTGTTATTAGTATATTTTCACTCAATTTAAAAAGGTTTTCTTCTTAATAAAAATTTAAAAGCAGTACTTCGCCGCTGCAAAGCACAGGGATGTATATAGATAGATAGATAGATAGATAGATAGAGATTATATATATCTATACATATTAATAAAAGGCAAAACCCTCACTGACTGACTGACTGACTCACTCATCACTAATTCTCGAACTTCCCGTGTAGGTGGAAGGCTGAAATTTGGCAGGCTCATTCCTTACAGCTTACTTACAAAAGTTAGGCAGGTTTCATTTCGAAATTCTACGCGTAATGGTCATAACTGGAACATATTTTTTGTCCATATACTGTAATGGAGGAGGCGGAGTCACGTATCACGTCATCACGCCTCCTACGTAATCACGTGAACTAAAAATAAGGAAGAGATTTACAGCACGAGTCAAACGCGGGAACGAAGGTAAATGACGTTAATATTTGACTGTCTTTTAATACTGTGTAACCATACATATTAACACATGTGCAATTAAACGTGTGCATTAACGGGGTGATTTCTCAGGCTTAAAAGCTCGCCTTTTACTAAAAAGGTAAATGCAAAACTATTTTCAATCATTCTATGATCTGCTTCTCACAACTGAAGGCACCGTGGCTGATGTTACGTCAACCATAAGCGTTACCTAGTAGGTAACCGGACACTCACTTCACTCCCTTTCGGGAATCGAACCTCTGAGGTTTTCTTTTGTTCTTAATTAAAATTTAAAAGCAATACTTCACCGCTGCTAAGCCCCTCTAGCGCTGATGTCCGAGGTTCGATTACCGTAAGCAAGTGCGGTGAGTGTGTAATTACATTGACGGCATTCGTAGTCTGATTCACAATCTGATTGTATGGGTGGTTAGCTACCAGGTAACGCTTATACTTGGCCACCAAGTCAGGTCGAGTAAAGGCAGCTTCACAAAAAAACTGATCCTTAACAAACTGTTATTAGTATATTTTCCCTCAATTTAAAAACGTTTTATTTTCTTCTTAATAAAAATTTAAAAGCGGTACTTCGCCGGTGCGAAGCGCGTGGATTTGACCGACTGACACATACAGACATATTCATGAGTGCAGGTACTTCGGAAAGAAAGCACCGTGTAAACCTAAAGTTTAAATTAACTTCATAGACCTACAAAAGGTTGCCATTCATTTGAGGCAAGAGTGCTTTTCTTCTGTACAACTATACGTTGCATTCTCAAGAGTGTGCTTGCACGGCTTCAGATATATATATATATATATGTATGTCTATATATAAATATGTAAGCTTATAAGTACTGCCTTACTTCTCTTTAAGAAAGGAAGATGTAATGATACTTGATTTAAACGATTCCATGTCTTCCTGGGTTTGCGTAGCTTATTGTCAATATCTTTACACCTGTTTTTAACACTTATTGACTGAAACGGGCTTTCACGAAAAAAGTTAGGGCTTTGCTACAGGATACACCCTCCACAAGTTAAGCAAGTAAAAATAAAATATATATTTCTGTTTTATTTAAACCTTTTAAGTTCGTATGCATAGCCCCATTTGGCTGTTTAATTTTTTTTTTTCATTCTTCAGTAATATTTAATCTCCTTAAAGAAAAAGAACATATCCATTTTACTTTTTTTGTATCTCTGTAGTAATACTTTAGTGTAAAAGAATAACCAGTATTTAAACCTTTTATGTTACTTTATACATTTATTTTACACAATGTTGAAAAATTAATAAGAAAGCTACATATTTTGGCAGCTGCTGCTTTCATTTTCAATGAAATGAAAAAAGCTCTCCAAGAGAAAACGTCAATGGTGAAGAAACAGTTTGCACTATCTAAAAATCAGAAACCCTCATTTATAAAAGTTTGCTGCAGATGACTTAACTGAAAATAAATGAATAGTTCCTATGTGTATAATACATATTTATCTATTTTACTTATGCCTTTATTCCACCAACTTACAACATCTGAGGTACAATTTGTTACATTACTTTTGTTTTTTGCAGCACAGGCAGGTGAAGTGACTTCCTCAGGGTCACACAGTGGTGTCAGTACCAGGATTTGAACTGACAAGCTCCGGGTTTACTGAAATATTACTGAAGAAAGAAAAAAAACGAAAACGGGCAAATGGGGCTATGCATACAAATGTCCATCCGTCCATTATCCAACCTGCTATATCCTAAATACAGGAGCCAATAAGTAGATATGTATATATACAGTATATATATATATATATATATATATATATATATATATATATATATATATATATTTATATATGTGAATGTATGTATGTATATATGTATGTCTATATATATATATATATATGTAGATATGTAAATTTGTATATGTATATATATATGTTTATGTGGATGTGTATATGTGTATATACGTATGTATATGTAGATATGTGTATATGTAGATATGTACAGTGGTGTGAAAAACTATTTGCCCCCTTCCTGATTTCTTATTCTTTTGCATGTTTGTCACACAAAATGTTTCTGATCATCAAACACATTTAACCATTAGTCAAATATAACACAAGTAAACACAAAATGCAGTTTGTAAATGGTGGTTTTTATTATTTAGGGAGAAAAAAAAATCCAAACCTACATGGCCCTGTGTGAAAAAGTAATTGCCCCCAGAACCTAATAACTGGTTGGGCCACCCTTAGCAGCAATAACTGCAATCAAGCGTTTGCGATAACTTGCAATGAGTCTTTTACAGCGCTCTGGAGGAATTTTGGCCCACTCATCTTTGAAAAATTGTTGTAATTCAGCTTTATTTGAGGGTTTTCTAGCATGAACCGCCTTTTTAAGGTCATGCCATAGCATCTCAATTGGATTCAGGTCAGGACTTTGACAAGGCCACTCCAAAGTCTTCATTTTGTTTTTCTTCAGCCATTCAGAGGTGGATTTGCTGGTGTGTTTTGGGTCATTGTCCTGTTGCAGCACCCAAGATCGCTTCAGCTTGAGTTGACGAACAGATGGCCGGACATTCTCCTTCAGGATTTTTTGGTAGACAGTAGAATTCATGGTTCCATCTATCACAGCAAGCCTTCCAGGTCCTGAAGCAGCAAAACAACCCCAGACCATCACACTACCACCACCATATTTTACTGTTGGTATGTTCTTTTTCTGAAATGCTGTGTTCCTTTTACGCCAGATGTAACGGGACGTTTGCCTTCCAAAAAGTTCAACTTTTGACTCATCAGTCCACAAGGTATTTTCCCAAAAGTCTTGGCAATTATTGAGATGTTTCTTAGCAAAATTGAGATGAGCCCTAATGTTCTTTTTGCTTAACAATGGTTTGCGTCTTGGAAATCTGCCGTGCAGGCCGTTTTTGCCCAGTCTCTTTCTTATGGTGGAGTTGTGAACACTGACCTTAATTGAGGCAAGTGAGGCCTGCAGTTCTTTAGACGTTGTCCTGGGGTCTTTTGTGACCTCTCGGATGAGTCGTCTCTGCGCTCTTGGGGTAATTTTGGTCGGCCGGCCACTCCTGGGAAGGTTCACCACTGTTCCATGTTTTTGCCATTTGTGGATAATGGCTCTCACTGTGGTTCTCTGGAGTCCCAAAGCTTTAGAAATGGCTTTATAACCTTTACCAGACTGATAGATCTCAATTACTTCTGTTCTCATTTGTTCCTGAATTTCTTTGGATCTTGGTATGATGTCTAGCTTTTGAGGTGCTTTTGGTCTACTTCTCTGTGTCAGGCAGCTCCTATTTAAGTGATTTCTTGATTGAAACAGGTGTGGCAGTAATCAGGCCTGGGGGTGGCTACGGAAATTGAACTCAGGTGTGATACACCACAGTTAGGTTATTTTTTAACAAGGGGGCAATTACTTTTTCACACAGGGCCATGTAGGTTTGGATTTTTTTTCTCCCTAAATAATAAAAACCATCATTTAAAAACTGCATTTTGTGTTTACTTGTGTTATATTTGACTAATGGTTAAATGTGTTTGATGATCAGAAACATTTTGTGTGACGAACATGCAAAAGAATAAGAAATCAGGAAGGGGGCAAATAGTTTTTCACACCACTGTATATATATATATGTATATGTATATATATGTTTATGTGTGTGTGTGTATATTATATATATAAAACACAGCAACACTCATAACAATGACAACACAATTACATTGACAATCATGTTACGTTATTTTTAAAATGTTTCCTTTTTTTTTTTTCATAACCTCTTTAACACACTACTTCTCCGCTGCGAAGCGCGGGTATTTTGCTATATGTATATATATATATGTGTATATATATCTAGATGTGTATATATGTAGATATGTAAATATTTATATATATATATGTGTCTGTGCGTGTATATATATATATATATATATATATATATATATATATATATATATATGTGTGTGTATATATATATATGTATATGTGTGTGTTTATGTGTATATATATATATATATATATATATATATATATGTATATATATGTGGATGTGTATATGTATATATATATGTAGATATGTGTATATGTAGATATGTATATATATGTATATGTATATATATGTTTATGTGTGTGTGTGTGTGTATATTATATATATAAAAGACAGCAACACTCATAACAATGACAACACAATTACATTGACAATCATGTTACGTTATTTTTAAAATGTTTCCTTTTTTTTTTCATAACCTCTTTAACACACTACTTCTCCGCTGCAAAGTGTGGGTATTTTGCTAGTTTAGCATAAATTAGACATGACAAGCAAATAAGATCCATCCATCCATCCATCCATCCATTGTCCAACCCGCTGAATCCGAACACAGGGTCACGAGCAAATAAGATATGTCAAGCAAATAGTTAAATAAAGACATTAGTCATATTGCATTTTCTAGTTAAGCTTGAAGCAAAATTACCAAATATTGGGAAAGTAAGGATAGAGCAAGAAGAGAATGACATACAGAAACTACCCGAGGACAACAGAAAGGGGAATAAGGAGAACACCTGTTGTCTGAAGGCTAGGAAGCAAGGAATGATACCAATGACGGCATATGGAAAAATGGTCAGGATAGGCATGTGAGAAACCAGCTGGAATAGTGAGTCAGCAGAAACAGCAAATGCATTGTTACAACGAGGTCAAGATGATGTAATGTATGGACAATAAAATTAGTGTATTCATGTATTAGCATAAATAAATAGAGAAAAATATATAAGCATTAACCTTAGTGCAGATATTAATGCAAGTCAGGCCTGCCAGGCAAATGATTAAATAAAAGCACATGCCGTATTTCTTTTTAATTAAAGCTTAGCTTTAAGCCACCAAGTATAAAATAGCTTGAAAGCCAAGGAAGGGGAAGTGATAAGAGAAAGCCCAAAAATGGAAGAAAGAACACATCCGTGTTATTATTGTTGTTTTATTGCAATAAAACCATATACTCTGTTTGCCTATCCTGTGTCTCCTAATAGCCTTCATTTCAGGTTAAAACCTCGTGGTGCGTGTTTTGCTCCGAAATGTTCGCCACGACAGTACCATGTTCTAGTTTAAAGTAGTCTGAATTCATGTTGATAATAGAAACTGAAGTTTCTGGATTGGTATACAATAGTTATACAAACTATTTGTGCATAGTTTGATCCATGCACAAATGTTCGGGCCAAACCCAAATTTCTCCAATGTAGTGAAAAAGTAGTTCCATTCAATCATATCAAATGCTTTTTCTGCATCCAAGGATAATAATATCTCTGGGATGTTTGACTTTGCGGGTGAATATATTACATTACACAGGCGTCGAAGATTGGACGCTAAGTGTCTGCCTTTAATAAATCCAATTTGATCTTGTGATATTACTGAAGGCAGCACTTTCTCCATCCTTCTAGACCTTGGAGAGTATCTTAACATCATTATTCAGCAGTGAAATTGGTCTGTATGATGCACATTGTAATATGTCCTTATTTTGTTTAGGAAAGACGGTGATTAATGCTTGGCGAAATGTTTGAGGTAGAATGTTATTGACTCTAACTTCTGTGAATGTTGCTAATAAAAGGGGAGCTAGCTGAGTGGAGAACGTCTTATAAAATTCGGCAGGGTGGCATTCAGGGCCTGCTGCTTTCCCACTCTGAAGTGACTTTATAGCATCTAGTAATTCTGTGTGCCAGAAGTTTATCCAATTCCTCTGCACTGAGAGCATCTATTTGTGGTATCTGTAATGCCTCCAGAAATGCATTAGGTTATATCTTGTCTTCTTTAAGCTCAGTATAAGGACCTATAGTAGTCTCTAAATGTGTACATTATTTTTTTATGATCAATGATTTTGTCTCTGTTTGTGTTGGTAATTGCTGGAATTGCATTGCGAGCTTCCTGCTTGTGGATATGTTGAGCTAAAATCTTATTAGGTTTCTCTCTGTGTTCATAGTAATAATGTATTGATTTAAAATGAGTTGTTCTGTTTCTTTAGTTGTCAACAGGTTGAGTTCTGAATGCAGAGCCTGTCTTTTTCTATGAAGTGCTTCATTTGGACACCTGACATGTTCTTGATCTATTCTGGAAATTTTAGCTATGATACCTTCTTGGTTTCCAATTTATTTTTGTGGGTAAGAAATTAGATAATCTGTCCTCTTAAGAAAGCCTTCAGAGTTTCCCAGAGTATTCCTGCAGGAACCACGGAGGATGTATTTGTCTCTAAAAAAAAATCGATTTGTTTGGATATAACATCTGTACAGTTCTCATCTGCTAATAAAAGTGTGGTTACGACACCATCTGCAAGGTAAGTATGTGGGGCATAGTGATTTCAGCTCCATGATCAGAGGAGTGTGGTCGGAAATAACGATAGTGTTGTACTTACAAGATTTAATCGTAGGCAAGAAATTATTATGTATAAAAAAATAATCAATTCTTGTGTAGCAGTGATGCACTGGTGAGTAGAAGGAATATGCTTTTGAGTTGGGGTTTAAAAATCTCCAGGGGTCTAATAAGTTGTGATCTGTTACAAACTGTGTAATTGATTTTGTAGTGTTAGACATCATCATCCCTGTGGCCGGAGACCTATTTAGGTCTGGATTTAAAACTCAATTAAAGTCCCCAGCCATTATAATGTTATGTGTGTTCACACTGGGAATGGATGCAAATACATTTTGGATAAAGTCTCTATCATCTACATTGGGTACATGGATATTTATCAAAATCACTTTACATTTAAATAATTTACCAGTGACAATCACATATCTCCCTTCAGGACCAGATACTACACCTGTTACTACAAATGTTATTGTTCTATGTACAAGAATTCCCACACCTCTAGTTTTCTTTGTAAAGCTGGAATGGAATATTTGGCCAGTCCATTCTCTGTGCAGCCGAAACTGATCCTTGCTTAATAAGTGGGTCTCCTGTAAAAATACTATTTTGGACAATACAGTCCAAATTCTATAAAAATAAAATATAATCCTGAACTGTCTTGAGAGAATAAACCTAGGGAATGATGTTAAGCAGTAGCCCTTTATAAGTATAGTAAGTCCTAATGCAATAAACCAAGGGTATGATGTTAAACAGCCTCTTAAAAAAAAGAAAAAAAAAAGGTACACATACATACATATACATATATGTATGTAATTATAATTAAAGCTTAAAATATAAATAAAAACTGACTGAGAAGTAAATAGGATGTATAATAATGGCACCAGTATCATTGCAGGCAGATCAAACAGCCGGTAAGATCTTCTTTGTCATGCCTGAACAGAATGCGACCAACGATAGAATTTCAAAAAAGTGCTGGGATCAGTTTTTTAGCTCTTTTTCTGCTTCCTCCGTAGAAGTAAAAACTTATAACCAGTGCGATTATAACATTCAGTTTGGCAGGATACAAGAGGCTGTATCTGATCTTGGCTTTCTGTAAGCGCTATTTAGTGTTGTAAAATGCGGCACGTTTAGCTGCTGTTGAGGGTGAGAAATCCGGGAAAATATGAATGTGGTTATTTTCAAATATAATCTCTTGTTTCCGTCTGAGAAGTAATATGATATGAAGTTTAAATTGTAATTTTTCAAAACGCACGATTAGAGGGATTTGATCCCCGTATGCGGTAAGCTGCTTCTATCTCACTGTCTGATTTGAAGTCCTCTCCAATTATTTTAGAAGATAGATAGATAGATAGATAGATAGATAGATAGATAGATAGATAGATAGATAGATAGATAGATAGATAGATAGATAGATAGATAGATAGATAGATAGATAGATAGATAGATAGATAGATAGATAGATAGATAGATAGATAGATAGATAGATAGATTATTAATCCCAAGGGGAAATTCACATACTCCAGCAGCAGCATACTGATACAAAAAACAATATAGATTGATAATAATCCAGGTAAAAACAGACAATAACTTTGTATAATGTTAACGTTTACCCCTCTGGGTGGAATTGAAGAGTCGCATAGTTTGGGGGAGGAACGATCTTCTCAGTCTGTCAGTGGAGCAGGACAGTGACAGCAGTCTGTCGCTGAAGCTGCTCTTCTGTCTGGAGATGACACTATTTAGTGGATGCAGTGGATTCTCCATAATTGATAGGAGCCTGCTTAGCGCCCGTCGCTCTGCCACAGATGTCAAGCTGTCCAGCTCCATGCCAACAATAGAGCCTGCCTTCCACACCAGTTTGTCCAGGCGTGAGGCGTCTTTCTTCTTAATGCTGCCTCCCCAGCACACCACCGCGTAGAAGAGGGCGCTCGCCACAACCATCTGATAGAATATCTGCAGCATCTTATTGCAGATGTTGAAGGACGCCAGGAAGTATAACCGGCTCTGTCCTTTCTTACACAGAGCATCAGTATTGGCAGTCCAGTCTAATTTATCATCCAGCTGCACTCCCAGGTATTTATAGGTCTGCACCATCTGCACACAGTCACCTCTGATGATCACGGGGTCCATGAGGAGTCTGGGCCTCCTAAAATCCACCACCAGCTCCTTGGTTTTGCTGGTGTTCAGGTGTAGGTGGTTTGAGTCGCACCATTTAACAAAGTCATTGATTAGGTCCCTATACTCCTCCTCCTGCCCACTCCTGATGCAGCCCACGATAGCAGTGTTGTCAGCGAACTTTTGCACGTGGCAGGACTCCGAGGTGTATTGGAAGTCCGATGTATATAGGCTGAACAGGACCGGAGAAAGTACAGTCCCCTGTGGCGCTCCTGTGTTGCTGACCACAATTTCAGACGTGCAGTTCCCAAGACGCACATACTGAGGTCTGTCTTTAAGATAGTCCACGATCCATGCCACCAGGTATGAATCTACTCCCATCTCTGTCAGCTTGTCCCTAAGGAACAGAGGTTGGATTGTGTTGAAGGCGCTAGAGAAGTCTAGAGACATAATTCTTACTGCACCACTGCCTCTGTCCAAGTGGGGGAGAGGGATCAGTGTAGCATATAGATGATGGCATCCTCCGCTCCCACCTTCTCCTGATATGCAAACTGCAGAGGGTCGAGGGCGTGTTGAACCTGTGGCCTCAGGTGGTGAAGCAGCAGCCTCTCCATGGTCTTCATCACATGTGATGTCAGAGCAACAGGCCAGAAGTCATTCAGCTCACTAGGACATGATACCTTTGGGACTGGGGTGATGCAAGATGTTTTCGAAAGCCTCGAGACTCTCCCCTGTTCCAGGCTCAGGTTGAAGATGCGCTGTAGAGGATAGTTCAGCTACGAATTTCACTGGGTTTGGACTTTCACAGTTCTCAGGGAGACCTTCGATTCTAATATTATTCCTACTGTATTCATCTTTCAGTGCAGCAAGTCTGTCTCCAAGTGCTTTGCATTCGGCCTTTGCAGCCATTGCTTTCCTGTCAGAGGTAGATGCCAGTTGTTCAGCTGTTTTAGTATGAGTCGTGAGTGTTTGCTTAACATCTTCCAACCAAATACCAAGTGCTGTAAGTTTACTCTCAAACTTCGATGCATTTTCCTGTATTTGATCCTCACTTTTTTCTAGCATACCTTTAAAGGCAGCCTCAATGTGATTATTTACACATTTTTCTTGGTCTTTAATATCATGAAGCAGCTTTTCGTTTGTCTTGTGTATGTTATTTATTTCTTTCCTTAAATCTTTCTTTAAATCATTCTTAGCTCTTTTATGCCTTGAGCGGTAGCCATTGCGGCAATTATCACCTTCAGCTTGTTTCGGTCTTCCCCGTGCACCACCAATGAAGTCGACGATTCCGAGTGGTTGACAACATCGTAGGTAAGGCCATTTTCAGTTTCAATGAATCTTCTGGAATCGACGAGCTATCCTGGCCCGATTCGCTTGTACAATTGTTCCCACTTTCGCTCTCGACTGGAGACGATGTAGTAGTGTCCGGTTCAAGGAAATCTGTCCTTTCGCCTATCTGTTCCAGGTCAGTTTCTGAAAGGCCGTACCTTCAACTTGAACTTAGGCTTGATGTCTGTCTTGGCTTGGATGGAGCTTTAGCTGTCTTTTCTGTATTTTTCTGAACCCTATTTCTGGTGGTCATGTTAATATATGCTTGGATATACTGTAATTGAGCTTCCTCGGGTTAAGTAAATACAGGATACTTCGGGATGATTAAAAAAGAGAAAAAAATAACACCACTGCTAATGGAGCTTCACTTCAGATTTCCATCTCCTGTAATGGCCGAGACCAGAATCTCAAATACTCAGAACTTTCCTGAACACTTGGACAGCATCTGGACAAGATAACAGCTGGAGCACTGAGAAAACTCAGCTAATAAAGAGATAAATAGAGAGAGAGAGAGTTCTTACTGCTACAACAACATTCACACTGCCCTTATTCAATGGGAGTCCCCAGACAAAGAAAAACTATGTCATTATTGCTTTGTTGTTGTTGTTTCCCAGCACTGAGCTTAAGCCATTTGTTCAACTAATGCTTCCTGCTTGACACAAGTGTGTTTTATTTTAATAACCTCTGGGCTCTCCCATTGATCATCCTGCTTTTTTGTATTTATATTAATAAATACATTTTCATATACTTTGTTTTTTTCCTGGGAAATTGGTCCTGGTCGATGCAATGTATGATTCCATTATAATACATTTGATATGAGGTACAGTTTAAAATATGTCATACTTAACACATTATGCTAAAAAGGAAAAATATTTAACAGTATTAATGGTTATGGGATAATCATAGAAAATCCTTTCAGCATTCTGTGTCATCTGTTCTGGTGTCTATGTTGTTCATTGTCATTTATCATTATTAGTATACAACTAAGGGCGAAAACTCAACAGAAAAAGAGAATTAGTAACTTCAAATTATGGCAAAAATACAAATAATTCTAAATTTCTTAAGAATTTAAATCTTGCATTACTGTTATTTTGTACAAGAAAAAAAAGACCAGCTAATTAAACAATGAGATCAATGAAGTAATATAATTCTTTACTTGGAAAAAAAACCTGTAGCCACAAGGCTCCTCAGGATTGAACTTGGAAAGCACCACTCTGAGACCACAAATGAAACTCCTAAAAAGGTGATGGAACAGAGCCTGTTCTGCTTACTTGGCAGGAAGGAAGTAAAAATGTGTGAAGCAAGACACTTGTCAAAAAGGAGAACAGAAATGTGTTATGCTAAATTTCCACAGAAATAAGATGAGAAGTTATAAAGAATTAATACATACCTGTGAGGTTCCAGAAGGAATACAGGAACCATCTTATCTGGTCATACCTCTGCAGGAGGTATGAAAAGGAAGCATCCATTAAAAGAAAGGAGGAATTCAACGTGACAGGCTGCTCAGGCACTATTACAGGGATTTAAGAAATCCACTATGCATACAATATTTGAAGAGACTGAATGCTGATAATAATGGCATTAGGCATGGTTGAAAATAAAAACGTACTTTAGAGTATCAGGTTTAGTAAACAAATTGTCAGTGTATTATATTATGTGCAATAAAACATCTGAAATGACCAAAGTCAGTACTGATCTGTTTCTGCCAGAAATGTATGTTTGTAGGAATATTTGTCAGCTTTCCAAATGTTTAACCCAACATGGGTGGTGTGATGGTAAGTACTATTGCTTTATAGCTCACTAGTCCTGGATTTAAAACAAGTACCCCAGACACTGTCTCTGTGGAGTTTTTATAGCGTACACATTTGTGTGAGTTTTCCTCCATGTACCCTGCTGATTTATCCACATCCAAAATTTATGGTACATTAATTGGTGTTTTTTTATTTGGCCCTATCATGCTAAAAAATTATCTATCCATAAGATCTCCAAAATCACTACCTGGGTCAAAAATACCCTCTGATTATTCCAGGGCTCATCTACTTACCCTTCCATAAAATGGAAAGACTGAATGAAAGAATAGCTTAAATGAACAATGCAGAGATAATATAAAAGGGCTGAGAAAGTGACTTGTCAGGACAAACAAGACCCATTTCCAAAATCAGAAATGCTACAAAAACAACAGTACACACTGAACTTATGAATTTGGACAAATCTAGTGTTGAAAACAAAATCAATGCCTTCAAAATGAAATTGCCAGGAACATTACTTTTTCCAAGCTAAAGAAATGCTCTTTGTTGCATTAGAAACTACAAAGTCCTGACACAAAAGTTCATGTTGATGGTGGCTACAACTATGTACAAAGTGATGCATAGCAACAAAATGGTACTTAGTGATGTCAAAAACAAATAGCAAATTTAATTTAATTCCTGGCAGACAGTGTGGACTTTAATGGACTGCTGTCCAGTCCAGGGCTGTCTCCTGCCCTACACCCAATGCCACTGGCATAGGCTCCAGCCCGTGTCCCTATGTTGAATTCAACACGTTCAATTAAACAATATAATCCACCAAATTTTCCTGTTTCCTCCACTTGATGCACAGTGAATTCTATCTGAAATGTTTCTGGAATGTTATTTTAGAAATAACAACATTCAGCACTAAACCAATAATAATTTTCGGTTGAATAGTTTAATTTTTAAAATTAGAATTAACTGCTACTTTAAATGACTGTTCCTGCATCTAGATGGGTTCCTGCCTCCATGATCCTGAAATGGTATTAAATCCATCCATCCATTTTCCAACCTGCTGAATCCGAACACAGGGTCACGGGGGTCTGCTGGAGCCAATCCCAGCCAACACAGGGCACAAGGCAGGAACCAATCCCGGGCAGGGTGCCAACCCACCACAGGACACACACAAACACACCCACACACCAAGCACACACTAGGGCCAATTTAGAATCGCCAATCCACCTAACCTGCATGTCTTTGGACTGTGGGAGGAAACTGGAGCGCCCGGAGGAAACCCATGCAGACACGGGGAGAACATGCAAAATCCACGCAGGGAGGACCCGGGAAGCAAACCCAGGTCCCCAGATCTCCCAACTGCGAGGCAGCAGTGCTACCCACTGCGCCACCATGCCGCCAATAGTATTAAATGGGTACGAAAATACTACAGTATGTTATGTGCTTGTGTTCCTGATTCTTATTGATTATACTGGATGCTCTGGGACTTCTGAAAGGCCTACTCTGGAGTTGTAGTAGTACATTTTAAAATAACTTACTGTTGATTAGTGTAGCTCCTAGAAATTAACTAGACAGCTACAAGCCAGTGATGATTTCAAAGGCCTCATTTCCAACATATGTTCTAGTATACTGCAATGAAAGTGATACAGTGCTTGCAATGACACTAACAAAGATTTAAAATAGCCTGGAATAATTATTATGGATGATCGGAAGTGATCCTGGGATGATGTATAAAGCATTCAGGGGTAAGGACTAGACTGCCTGGTGTACCACAGAAGTAAGATGATGAGATGGAAGGTGAGTCAAGAGATTATTACAGATGTGTCTGCTGAGCTTTGTTCACGTCTCTTTGATGAAATACATGCATTTATTTTGACCTATTTAGCTTAATTCTGACTATAAGAATGCTACCACTTGTTGGAAAAAAGGTTTTAAAATCATATTGATCTGGTTTTCTTCCTCAGTTAAAGATTGATGAACTGTCTATTTCTTATCATTCTTAAAATTACTATTAATATTACTATATATTCATTTTTACTGTTGTTGCTGAAAAAAACGAATAATATAAAAAAAGATCCCCACTGCCAGCTGGTCCTATTTAAATATTATCATCAAGATCTAGACCCACACATACTAAATAATTATAGGCCCATTTCAAATTTACCCTTTCTCTCTAAAATACTAGAAAAAGTAGTCACCAATCAGCTTCAGTCACACTTTACGCATTACAATCTATTTGAGAAATTCCAGTCTGGTTTCCGCACAGGTCATAGTACAGAAACAGCACTAACGCGGGTTGTAAACGACATTCTGATATCCTCTGATGAAGGAAACTCCACTGAAATTATGTTGTTAGACTAAACTGCAGCATTTGACACCATTGACCATTCTATTCTACTGCACAGGCTAGAAAATGATGTTGGGGTTACAGGCACTGTGCTTGCTTGGTTTAGTTCTTATTTATCAAATCGATTCCAATATGTACAGAAATGTGCTGACAGTACTCCATCATTATGCACAGAAGTGAGATATGGTGTCCCACAGGGCTCAGTACTGGGACCTTTACTATTCTCAATTTACATGCTTCCACTGGGATCTATCATTAGGAAACATAATGTTAATTTTCACTCGTATGCAGATGACACCCAGTTATACCTTTCATTTAGATCAAATGAAGTTTCTCCAATGTTGTCTTTAATTAGTTGTGTTAGTGAATTAAAGGAGTGGATGGATGAGAACTACTCGTCTTTAAACACAGATAAAACAGAGATGTTAATTGTTGGAGGGAATGATGCTGATCACAACAATATTCTGTCATCATTTAACTCAGTTGAAATCATGATTAATTTTACTGAATCAGCCCACAATCTAGGAGTTATCTTTGACTCTAGCATGTCATTTAAAGCGCATATTACAAAGTTGTCCAAATCATGTTTCTTCCATCTTAAAAATGTTGGGAAATTAAGACGCTTTCTAAATAAACAGGATTCTGAGAACCCCTCCTTTAACCGCCACCTTATCGTGGTGGAGGGGTTTGCGTGTCCCAATGATCCTAGGAGCTCTGTTGTCCGGGGCTTTATGCCCCTGGTAGGGCCACCCAAGGCAAACTGGTCATAGGTGACGGATGAGACAAAGAGTGGTTAAACAAACCTTCTATGATGAATGAAAACTTTGGACGGCGTTTTCCCTTGCCCGGACGCGGGTCACCAGGGCCCCCCTCTGGAGCCAGGCCTGGAGGTGGGGCTCGATGGCGAGCGCCTGGTGGCTGGGCCTGCACCCATGGGGCTCGGCCGGGCACAGCCCGAAGAGGCAACTTGGGTCCCCCTTCCCATGGGCTCACCACCTATGGGAGGGGCCAAGGAGGTCGGGTGCAGTGTGAGTTGAGTAGTGGCCGAAGGCGGGGATCTTGGCGGCCCGATCCTCTACAGAAGCTGGCTCTTGGGACGTGGAATGTGACCTCTCTGAAGGGGAAGGAGCCTGAGCTAGTGCACGAGGTCGAGAGGTTCTGGCTAGATATAGTCGGACTCACCTTGATGCACAGCTTGGACTCTGGAACCAATCTCCTTGAGAGGGGTCGGACTCTCTACCACTCTGGAGTTGCCCCCGGTAAGAGGCACCGAGCGGGTGTGGATATACTTATTGCCCCCTGACTTGGAGCCTGTTCATTGGGGTTTACCCCAGTGGACGAGAGGGTAGCCTCCCTCCGCCTTCGGGTGGGGGAACAGGTCCTAACTGTTGTTTGTGTGTATGCACCGAACAGCAGTTCGGAGTACCCACCCTTTTAAGAGTCCCTGGAGGGGGTGCTAGTGGGCATACCTTCTGGGGACTCCCTCGTACTGCTGAGAGACTTCAATGCTCACGTGGGCAATGACAGTGAGACCTGGAAGGGCGTGATTGGGAGGAATGGCCCCCCCGATCTGAACCCAAGTGGTGTTTTGTTATTGGACTTCTGTGCTCATCATGGATTGTCCATAATGAACACCATGTTCAAGCATAGGGGTGTTCATATGTGCACTTGGCACCAGGACACCCTAGGCCTCAGTTCGATGATCGACTTTGTGGTCGTGTCGTCGGACTTGCGGCCACATGTCTTGGACACTTGGGTGAAGAGAGGGGCGGAGCTGTCCACTGATCACCACCTGGTGGTGAGTTGGTTTCAATGGTGGGGGAGGATTCCGGTCAGGCCTGGTAGGCCCAAACGTGTTGTGAGGGTCTGCTGGGAACGTCTGGCAGAGCCACCTGTCAGAAGTAGCTTCAACTCCCACATCCGGCAGAACTTCGACCACATCCCGAGGGAGGTGGGGGACATTGAGTCCGAATGGGCCATGTTCCGTGCCTCTATTGTTGAGGCGGCTGACCGGAGCTGTGGCCGTAAGGTGGTCGGTGCCTGTCGTGGCGGCAATCCCTGAACCCGTTGGTGGACACCGGCGGTGAGGGATGCCATCAAGCTGAAGAAGTAGTCTTACAGGACCATTTTGTCCTGTGGGACTCTGGAGGCAGCTGATAGGTACCGGCAGCCCAAGCGGAATGCGGCTTTGGTGGTTGCTGAGGCAAAAACACGGGTGTGGGAGGAGTTTGGGGAGGCCATGGAGAATGACTTTCGGATGGCTTCGAGGAGATTCTGGTCCACCGTCCGGCGTCTCAGGAGGGGGAAGCAGTGCAGTGTCAACACTGTATATGGTGGAGATGATGCACTGCTGACCTCGACTCGGGACGTTGTGGGGGGAGTACTTCGAAGATCTCCTCAATCCTACTAACATGCTTTCCAAAGAGGAAGCAGAGCCTGGGGACTCAGAGATGGGCTCCCCCATCTCTGGGACTGAGGTCACCGAGGTGGTCAAAAAACTCCTTGGTGGCAGGGCTCCGGGGGTGGATGAGATACGCCCGGAGTTCCTCAAGGCTCTGGATGTTGTAGGGCTGTCTTGGTTGACACATCTCTGCAACATCGCATGGACATCAGGGACAGTGCCTCTGGATTGGCAGACTGGGGTGGTGGTCCACCTCTTTAAGAAAGGGGACCGGAGGGTGTGTTCCAACTACAGAGGGATCACACTCCTCAGCCTCCCTGGAAAAGTCTATTTGGGGGCTCTGGAGAGGAGGGTCCATCGGATAGTCGAGCCTCGGATTCAGGAACAGTGTGGTTTTCGTCTTGGTCGCGGAACAGTGGACCAGCTCTACACCCTTAGCAGAGTCCTAGAGGGTGCATGGGAGTTTGCCCAACCAGTCTACATGTGTTTTGTGGACTAGGAAAAGGCATTCGACCGTGTCCCTCGGGGAATCCTGTGGGGAGTACTCCGAGAGTATGGGGTACTGGACCCCCTGATAAGGGCTGTTCGGTCCCTGTACGATCGGTGCCAGAGCTTGGTCCGCATTGCCATTGCCGGCAGTAAGTCGAAACCTTTTCCAGTGAGAGTTGGACTCCGCCAGGGCTGCCCTTTGTCACCAATTCTGTTCATAACTTTTATGGACAGAATTTCTAGGCGCAGCCAGGGCATTGAGGGGGTCTGGTGGACTCAGGATTGGGTCACTGCTCTTTGCAGATGATGTTGTCCTCTTTGCTTCATCAGGCCGTGATCTTCAGCTCTCTCTGGATTGGTTCGCAGCTGAGTGTGAAGTGGCTGGGATGGGAATCAGAACCTCCAAATCCGAGACCATGGTCCTCAGCCGGAAAAGGGTGGAGTGCCCTCTCAAGGTTGGTAGCGAGAAGTGCCCCAAGTGGAGAAGTTCAAGTATCTCGGGACCTTGTTCACGAGTGAGGGAAGGATGGAGCGTGAGATCGACAGGCGGATTGGTGCGGCATCCGCAGTAATGCGGGCTCTGCATCAGTCTGTCGTGGTGAAAAAGGAGCTGAGCCGCAAGGCGAAGCTCTCAATTTACCAGTCGATCTATGTTCCTACCCTCACCTATGGTCATGAGCTATGGGTAGTGACTGAAAGAACGAGATCGCGAATACAAGCGGCTGGGTGAGAAGCTCAGTCATCCGGGAGGGGCTCAGAGTAGAGCCGCTGCTCCTCCGCATCGAAAGGAGTCAGATGAGGTGGTTCGGGCATCTGATCAGGATGCCTCCTGGACGCCTCCCTGGTGAGGTGTTCCGGGCACGTCTAACCGGGAGGAGGCCCAGGGGAAGACCCAGGACACGCTGGAGGGACTATGTCTCTCGGCTGGCCTGGGAATGCCTTGGGATTCCCCCGGAAGAGCTAGAAGAAGTGGCCGGGGAGAGGGAAGTCTGGGCATCTCTGCTCAAGCTGCTGCCCCCGTGACCTGACCTCGGATAAGCAGAAGAGAATGGATGGATGGATTCTGAGAAATTAATTCATGCATTTATTTCTAGTAGGATTGACTACTGCAATGCGGTGTTCACTGGATGTTCAAACTGTTCTTTATACAGCCTTCAGTTAATCTAAAATGTTGCTGCAAGAATTATTACAAGAACAAGAAAATATGAACACATAACTCCAGTTCTTAAATCCTTGCACTGGCTCCCGGTTAAGTTTAGGGCAGATTTCAAAATCCTCCTTTTAACATATATAAATAGCCAAGGTCCGGCTTACTTGTCTGAACTTATCATGACTTACAAACCTGAGTGCACATTAAGATCTCAAGATGCTGGTCTGCTTATGATTCCAAGAATTAATAAAATAACGGTGGGAGGTCGAGCTTTTAGTTACACTGTGGAATGGTCTGCCTGCTACTATAAGGGGTGCCCCTTTGGTCTCAGCTTTTAAATCCCGGCTGAAGACTCACTACTTCAGTTTAGCATATCCTGACTAGAGCTGCTGATTAACAGTACAGACCGCATCTCTGTTGTTAGTCATTAGCACTAAAACACAAGTAACATGATAGTTATAAGTTGATACTAACCCTCACCTATTCTGTTTCTCTTCTCGGTACTCAAATGTGGCACTTGGTGCCACTGCCCACCTGCCAAGTTGTTTTGCCTGCCTAAGGTAAAGTCATCCCTGATGGAGGATCGCAGGAATCGTGGGAAAGAGGGGTCCTTTCATCGGATTAGTGCTATTTCAGCTGTGGAATGGCCAAATGGGGGAGGCAGCTTGATGAATGAGGTCTCCAGGACTCTAAACAAATCCAAATCATATTATGTGATATCATCTTCTGTTAAATTCTACTCCGTACTCTAAAATTTTTATTTTTATACTGTATTGAGGATTTGTTCTGTTCTGTGTATTGTACTGTATTGTATTGACCCCCTTCTTTTTGACACCCACTGCATGCCCAACCTACCTGGAAAGGGGTCTCTCTTTGAACTGCCTTTCCCAAGATTTCTTCCCTACAAGGGTTTTTTGGGAGTTTTTTCTTGTCTTCTTAGAGAGTCAAGGCTGGGGGGCTGTCAAGAGGCAGGGCCTGTTAATGCCCATTGCGGCACTTCTTGTGTGATTTTGGGCTATACAAAAAATACATTGTACTGTATTGTATTGTATAATTTTCATTACTAATATTTGACATTTTACAAAAGTAACTTCAATAGCTAGTTTTATAGAGAGATATGTTTCTTTCTGTGTGGATGTGTTATTTTGGGGTTTATTTAGTTTATTAATGTAAAGCATGCCATACACAAATGAGCTAAATTGAACTGAACTGGAATCAGCCCAGATTATACACCACATAATCCTAGGACTGAATGTCCGTCTGGATATTATCTGTCAGGAGTTTGCATGGTCTCCCTGTTTCAGCTGTGTTTTCTCTGTGTAGTACTGGTTTGCACCCACACCTGATATACAAGGAAGAGTGAGCATTTAAGTGTGCCCTGTAATGGGCTGGCATCTTGTTCAAGGCTGATATCTACCTTGAGGATACCCACAGCTCCAGTCCACATTAGCCTGAAATGGTTTAAGAAGGTTTGACATTGAATTGAACTGGGGGATAAATGGTGCTGCCTCACAACTCAATGGACCTTGGCTCTGGTCTCAGATCGAGTTGTCTCTATGAGTGACTGTAGGTATGTGCAAAAGTGTGCTCTATAATGGCTTTATTGAGGGTTGGTTTCTAGCTTGCACCCAGTGATTTCAGTACACACACTGCGTTTGCCATGGCCCAATAAAAAGCTGAGAGGAATTGAACAATCACCTTCTAAGTCTTCAGCCTTGACCTGTAAACCGCAGAAATGAAACTTGTCCCAGATTTACTGAACTGTCTTATCATTCAAGATGATTTGTATTAAGAAGAACAAGCAATCTGAAAAAAATGTAGTTTGATAATTGACTTTACTTTAGTATAATATAAAACATAAAACAGTTTAAAATTAATTTAAAATTGCATTAGACAATAAAATTATAGCAGCCCAGTGGTGCTGTGTTCTTATGTCTTGAAGCTCAAGATTTCTGGATTCATTTTTGTCACTGGCACTGTCTCTGTGAGTTTCAGACATGTTTTTTGGAATGGATTTCCCTCTTGGAATTCTAGATTCTTCTCCAACATCTTCAAAGATTTGCAGAGTATGTTAACTGGCAACTCTAACTTGGTTGTGATTCTGACCTGTAACTTGTACTCCACCCAGTGTCAACTCGCTCTGACTTTGAGCTTTTTAAGTATGTTATAAAATGGATGGAAAATTAATGTACCACAAAAACAGATATCACTTAACAAGTTTAAGTGTTCTAAGGAATCAGTGACTTCAAATAATTAAAGTGTTTAACTTATAAGCTGTCTGTTATCCCTTTGTTGATATTTCCACAATGTCTAAAGACTGAACACAGTAATTATACAGTATGTTTAAGGTCGTCTACAACTATATGATTTGGTTAGAGGGTTTTCCCAACCAAAGACTAGTCATCCTTTGAAGAAGCCTACAGTCATGTGGAAAGGAATGACCTCCCTAGGGGAGGTCTATGACTAATGAAGCCACTTTAATGATACAAGTGTCCTTTCCAGGAAATAAACTGTTTTCAAGTCTCCTCCCATTCTCAAAACTAAACGATATAGAGCACATGAATCGTTCTTTGATGAGGTATGCACTTACAGGGTGAGTCATCAGCAGGTTAAGTAAAGATGCATGCTTATCTCACTGCAAAACTAAAAGTGGTTAAGTGGTTATGTGACGATAATCCCAAAAGAAACTTAACTGACCCCAGAGAATTATGTAATGCTTGCGACATTAGCTATTGCATAATTAAAGCTACAGCACCAGAAACACCATGCCTGTGAATGTCATGAGGCAAATTTAGATTTATAGAGTATGTAAACTATTGCAGAGCTAACTCCAAAATATAGTATTTGGTCAATAACTATAAAGCAGAGTTTACTTTATGTCACTCCACCATTTTCACAGACAAGAATGTCCTCCATTTGAATGCATGGCTGATTTATAAAATAAAGATGGGGTGCCTACTAAATAATGATAAATGAGGCTGAAAATGAAAAAATCCAGTTGACCTTACATAATCTGAGATCAATAAGAAATGCAAAACTTCCACCTCCTAAGATCTAATGTAATGATCAGTCTCCACAAATATATTTGATTACACATTTTTGTACTTTGAATAAACCTTGGATTTCGGAAGAAAAATCTCATTTTTGGCTGTTATACATGAAAGAAAATACCTAATTTATATAATATTTTCATCTTTAAGCTGTAAGGATTTAAACTCAACAAGTTTTAACTGTGGAGATAAAGTAAATAAAATTGACTTTATATAATATAACTGTATTTATTTGCATTATTTTTAACATGAAAGACTTTCTACACATTTTACCTTTGGTAGATTATTTGAAGACAGTCCAGAGCTACAATGGTGTATTACACATTTGAATTTTTCAAAGCATCATATATTAGCAAAAACTAAATTGTTCCCCATTACTAATGACATGAATTGGACATTGAACACTAGTTTTATTTTGTTGTATTTTCAAAAATGCTTACAAAATTACATACTTTGTTGAATTGCATAAGCATTTTCTACCTACTCTCTTCAAGAAGGTTTCTTTAGATAGTACAATAAACCTTCAGATTAAGAAAAGAAACATTTTAAGCTGGTTTGCCTGCTTAGGCTTGTGGAAAATAAAATTGAAAAGGTAAATATATATATATATATATATATATATATATATATATATATATATATATATATATATATATATATATATATATATATATATATATTGTGGCAGATGGCTGGGTACCCTACCCAGCCGGGATGCCTGGAAGGTCCACAAGAGGGACAATACTTCCCCTGGGCCACGAGAAGGCATCTGCCCTGGTCTGCATGGGGGCCACGGGAACAGAGCTGGGAAGCTCATCCCTGTTGGGGCCTGTGGCCACCGCCAGAGGGCACCTAGACGATTATGGAACCCTGGATGGCAGCACTTCCACCACACTTGGAAGTGCTGCCGGAAGGAATTCCAGGAACACCTGGAGTGCTTCAGCGTGCTCATGTGGCACTTCCGCCACACCAGGACATGCTGCTGGAAGATCGTCACAAAGCACCTGGAGCACATCTGGGTTGTTATAAAAGAGGCCGCCTACCTCCAGTAGAAGAGCCGGAGTCGGGAAGAAGAAGGAGAGGAATAATGGCGGCATATGTATTGAGACAGACTGAAGAGACTGGTTGTTTTAGGCATTGTGGTGCTGTTTATTATAATAAACGTGTGTGTTCTGGGACATTTGGTCTCTGTCTGTCTGTGCCTGGGGGGCTTTCTTTCCACAATATATATATATATATATATATATATATATATATATATATATATATATATATATATATATATATATATATATATACATATATATATACATATATAAATTAAATCATGTATTAATCATCAGACGCTGCAGGCAGACAAGTAGTCAGTGAGAGCAAAGATAGATGTGAAAGGCGCTACATAGACAGACACATCGGGAAGGCACTACAGATAGATGAAACTGTCAGAAAAAACAGAAAAGGCACTATATAACTGACAGAGAAGGCATTAGACTGATATCAGTATTAGCTATATAGTAGTTTTATTTCATAAATATTAATGTATTATGTCAAAAAGAAATAAGTCATATATCAATTCACACACCCTGCACGCAGGCAAGCAGGCAGTGAGACTGGAGATAGATGTGAAAGGCAATATATAGATACATAGATAGATGGGGAAAGCAGTACATAATAGGCAGACAGAGAAGCCACTGGGTAAAAGTATTAGCTATAATTAATTAAATCATGTATTAATCAACAAAAATGACAGCAATCTATATTTTAAACTTAATGATTTACTTAAGAGAATAAAAAATAAAAACGCCCCAGTACGCCTATGAAGTCAGACACTGCAGGCAGAGTGGCAAAAAGTGCAGAACAGCGCCCCCTGAAACGGAAGTGGCAGAAAATAGATCGCATCAGTTGTGGTTTAGCACTACCATAGAGAATGAATGGGTAATGATTTAGGGAGTTTTAGCTTAAGAATACGTGGTGGGCACGCGGGTTCAAAAGGTCGTGGGTTCAAGCCTTCCCATGTCCCAAAATAAATGTTTTGAGCAGTAAGCTGCTCTTATTGTTACTATTATACAATAAAAACATACATTTGATTTGAGTCTGTAACAGCCGGTGTAAATGTATGGTGCTTGTAAAGGTTAGCGTTTTTTTTTTCAGTTCAGTTTTATTCTCTCAGTCATGTTCACGCTCGCCCCGATCTGACACTGCTGTTTTCAAATAAAGACGTGCAATAACAGGTGAACTCAGATGAGGACGAGGGTTCTACACTGGAGAAAGAGAACAGAAGCCTTCCCCGCAAGAACTGTCCACTCACATATATGAACAAAGCAGCTGCACCAGGCGTGAAGGCGAAAGATGGCACCATTTGGATGCAGGACGAGGTCCGGCGTCATCCTGCCAGTCAATCTGCCCCACACCTGTCCTTGAACGAAACAGCATGGCTTACAGTGCTCACCAACGTATTGTGCAAAATCCTGTTTGTGATGGTCTTTACATAAGAAACATTTATATGTTACTTATATAAAAGCCAGATCAAATGTTATTTACCTTGATTTATTTACTTATCTTCCTACAGTGTGAAGTCACAAGTAGACTGCAGAGCTTCCTGCGTTTGATCGACAAGGCATGCTCACAAATTACACGTGTAATGCCACAAAAAATGCCTGCTGACACTTCAGTACGCAAGCAATGGTACGAGAATGCAGTTAGACTTCTTTTTTGGGCACATACACCGTCCAGATCTAAACACTAGCGTGTAGAGTCGTTCGCGTATATATGGTGTGGTGGACAGCAGTGCCATTGGTTCGGAGCATGGAAGCTCAACCCTGCTTGGGCCCATGGCCACTGCCAGGGGGTGCCTGGAAAGCTGTTGAGCCCTTTGGTGAGCAGTTCTGGGTGCTTTATAAAAAGAGCCAGCAGCCACTACTCCTGGAGACAGAGTCAGATGGAAGAGGATGAAGCTTGCCAGGAGGAATGGAGGAAAGAGAAGGAAAAAGAAAGAAAAGAAAGTGTTTGGTTCTTGTGTTGGAACTGTGCTGTACTGATGGAAAATGGGGGAAGGTGTTTCCCACGAGAGAAAAATGAAAAAAATAAAAGCTTGTTTTTGCAAAACAACAGGGGCTATTGTAGCAACCCCTTTTTACCCAGAATAACACCAAGTTGGCTAATCTATATAAAATGGATAAATATATTAAATAACTCAACACAAGTGAACAAAGGTAGACAATAAAGTAGCAAATAAACAGACAAAGTAACAAAGCCTGCATCCTCTTGGCCTAACTGTAAAAGCCTTTGAGCCCTATTGAGTAGTAGGACTAATTTGTTAACTGGCTCATCAAAGTGGCATTAAATACACCCTTCCTTACCTGCTGTCTCTGTCTTTCTCTACCTGTCTTTCTCTTACCAGATGAAGTTTTGCCCAGCCTTACCTTTTGACTCCAGAATCATGAGCTTTTGGATCTTCTGTGAATCTCGACATTACTTCTGGAGTTAGGCATGGTCATACTTATGAAATACTGTTACCAGTAGACTCAGCATCACTTCTAGGGTTGGGATGGAGAAACAGGGTTACAAGGCTAACATTTTCTCAAAGTACATCTGAGCCTTCAAATTGTCATAATAGTCTAAATCTCTAGGTCAAACTGGTTCTTGATCTACCAGCTGAGGATAGCAGATGGGTTGTTTGCTAAGTATCACTCTAGAAGAGCATTACCTATTTGTTTCAATATTGCCCTTTGGCTGCACGTGCCTCTAGCTATTCAGAAAAATGTCATTGCATATACAGGATTCCCTGCCTTCATTCCACTCATCCACTGACTCCTAAGTTCACTCCGAGATGCTTCATGACTGTGGGTTTTATTCCAACCAACTTCACATTCAGTGGCTCATTTTTAAATTTGTTAGGGAGCTGAATCTTTTAATTATTTTATTCTAAGAAATTCTGAAATATCTATATTTATTGCTAAGACTTCTCTTTTTGTCAGTTCCTTCTTAATGTAAGCTTTTCTATAGCATTTGCTTTCTTAATAGTATTGAAATATTTACAACACTGAAGGATAAAGGGGAGTGATTGCATCAGTTCTGTATTCAATTGTCTGCCCATTTGTGAGAAACATTTCTTAAAAGAACACTCCACCTGAAAATTATATATTTTTTTTAATTTTACTTAACCCACATACTTTGTAATAGTTGCCAAGAAAAAAATTAAATCTCACATTTTCATAGAGGATGGAGAGAGACATATTTATTATATAATAGTAGCCAATAATGACCAATGTTGTACAACTGCAAAGGATGTGACAATCTCACGTTAACTTGTGTTGCATAATCAATCTGTAAGCTAAAATACAGTTGAATAGTTATTTCCGGGTTAGTTAGCACCTAAAAAAGCGTAATGGTTTGACTTTTTGAAACGAAAACAGTACTCTTCATCAATGAATGTGATGGAGATGTGGGTCTTTCATGTATGTTTTGCATATTTTGTGCATACAACTGGAGAACTGATATATGGATTATTCAATACAAGTAATTTGAAAAGCATTGGTCACTACTGGCTCCTATTATATCATAAACTTTTTTTCTCCCCATTTTGCATGGAAAGATAAGACTTTAATTTTTTCTCAGCCATCATTTGAAACTACATGGAGTAAGTAACATATAAAAAATATTTGGGTGGAGAATTCACTTAATGAGCAAGCAAGTAAAAATAACAGTGGAATAACTGTTCTCATTTAGCATTCAATGTTGATTGCACCTTTGTTTGCATTGTTCATTGCTAATCATCAGCATTTGAATACAATTAAGGCAGCTACCTCTACAGAAAATTGTCATTTAAAATGAAAGGTGCCTGAGAAAAGTATTTAAAGCTTTGGCACAGAAAACAAATTTTTACGAATTTCTTAGTACTAGGGTGTTGTACTGTGTTAGCCATTATGAATGTAGTGAAAAGTCAAGCAAAATTACACCTTTTATTGGCTAACTAAAAATATTACAATATGCAAGCTTACATCTTAAGGCTTACATCTTGCCTGAAGAAGGGGTCTGACTTACCTCGAAAGCTTGCATATTGTAATCTTTTTAGTTAGCCAATAAAATGTTCATTTTGCTTGACTTTTCACTATGAATTTCTTAGAAATGAGATTGATTAAAAACAAGAATGGTCCACACTGCTTGTGAAATTGGCTGTAATGAATACATGCAACCTTGGGGGTCCCCCAGGATTGACCTTGAAACCCACTGACTTAGTCCATCAGGGTAGTATTACAGTGTGAAAACAAATTTTGAGAAGAAAATCTCTAAGGTAACTGTAATTAACTGTTTTGTTAAGTGTTAATAACACAGGGCAAAAGTTACATAAAAAATAGATTGTCATAAATTCTGCAGTGTAAGACAATAATTTGGTATTTGGTACACTGTATTAATTCTCAAGGGGAATGGTGTTCTATCCATTCATTTTTAATAAAGTTTATCCTACCACAGCAGAACCAGACTCAAAGCAGGAAAACTTCAATGTGGTAACTTTACCTCTGCTCACACACTTATACACAGCATTAGTACAACGCATAAGACAAAATGCATTGCTGAGTGTAATGTGGAAGTTCCAAAGGATTCCTACGATTTTTGTGACTAGACCACCACAGGAAGGTCTTGCATGTGGAGTAGTTGCTTTCCACACTACTTTACTGAGTTCATGAGATTTTATTTTCTTTAGAGGTCAGCATATTTCAATGTTTTGGGAAATAGAATAATTTAAGTGGGTATTGTATCTGCTGATTTGGAAGTTCTGGTGCCAGCTGCTTTCAGTGACATCTTTATGACCATGTTCCAACCAGTTAATGCTGCTCTTCCTCATCAACGTAAAATAATTACTTAAACGTGAAACTGCAGTTAGACACAAAGAACTCTACTTTGCTATTCTGGGCTGCCTGGCCTTATGAGCCACCTTCACAGTGACAGAAGTGTCAACATATTGGATAAACTATAGGAGTCCCTGGATCTGTCCAGCAGTGTGTGAATAATGTACACTAATGGTGGCAATGTGAAGGTGTAGATGGTATTTTCAGGAGATGTTTTATGCATTGTAAGAAACATTTTAATGTCATGAGTTATTAGGAGATTGCTGCAAATCAGTGCACCATTTCTCAGCACTAACAGAGGTTTCAAGGTAAGGTAATTATACTTACTAAGCATGGTACCAAAGAGTGGTACCATTTTGCTTATTGATTTGCACATGCAAAAAGGGATAACTGTACTTGGTATATGTGAGAATGACCATATGTATCCATAACATACCTATTTCCAGATAGACATTTTCAAAAGTGCAATACTCCATACCATAAGGTGAGGAAACTTGTGGTTCAAGAGACTTGACAGTGCATTCAGTGGATTCTTCAGACATTGTATTTCAAGCTAATTAAATATCAATAGATGGAGAAATAAATTAGCAATAGATATGGGACACTGCAGTGATGTACGTTCAATGCATTGTTAAGTCCATCCTTTACACTGTACTAAGGTAAATGAACAAATAGAAAATCATCTATTAGTTAGGAGGACCAAATGAAACAGGCGCTCCACACTACTATGAAAAATGTTATTTTTCCCACAGTACATAAAACAGTAACTAAATTAAATATTTAAATAACTGTTATTTGTAAAAAAAAAAAAAAAAAAAAAAAAAAAAAAAAGATATGTTTTGCCTGACAAATTAACTGAGAAATTACTCAGTAATTAACTGTTTCTACTTGTTATTTTTTCATAATTAAAACTACTTCATATGTGTTATGTTGATCTAAAACAAGAATTCCCAAAGTGGTTGATATCGACCCCTTTTTGAACTTTCTAGGGGTCGATAGTTTCAATAAAAAAATTTGGGGGTCGACGACAGCAAAAATAGACCCCCTTACTACTGCTATTTGTTTGTTACTTCAAAATATCTATGATTCCAATAGGTACCTAATTCAGAAGTAAAATAATTTAAAAAAAAAAACACTTTTTTGATAAAAACACATTACATACCTAACTTACATACCAAAGAGTCACACGTAAGAATGCATGAAAATACATGTAGCACACACATGTCTGTGCATTGTCTTATTGAATGTATCAAAGCAAGTGCGGACATGAAAAACCGTTGCATGCCCGCACTTGCTCGTGGTGGTGCGAGATGGTATTCGATATTAGCAGAATCTATCAGTCTTGTATGGTCATGCTTTCATAAAACACTATAAATTGGTTTGTTTGAAGTGACATGTACTTATTTGTGATTTGAACTTTGAATATAATTATTTATTGAGGAGCAGTACTATGAAAAATAAAATCAGAGGACACAGTTTATTTATTCGAGTTTGAACAAAAATCTTCTGTTTCAAGTAAGTAAATACTTTATTGTTTTTTTTTTATCACAAGGGCTGTCGAAATTGTTCGTTAATAAAAGTTTTTATTTCTTCAGATAATAATATGACTGAACCAAAAAAAAGAAATGCAGACAGTATAGCTTGGACTATTTGAAGCTAGCATTTGTCCTGTCATTATCAAACAAACATTTACCAATGCGCCTCATATGCGAAAAAGTCTTTAGCAACGACGCTATGTGTTATGGTGTATAAAATCTGTACATTTTGGTTTCCATTATATTTTGTTCGAGACAAGACAACAGATGAACTAAGACAGATCAAAGCAGGTTTTGTCACACCTCACTTTCAAACAGCTGTTTCCTACATTGAAAGGAAGACATTCTGGGGCTCAATTATTTTACAACCTGGGAAAGGATGCACCCCAGGCTATTGATTACTTTATGGATGGACATCTGGGATTTATGGCCTGGGAAAGGGAAACAGGCAATATCAAAGAACTTTATTATCTGGGAAAGAGTTTGAGCAAAATTCATCCATCATATTGACAGCCAGCCAATCAGGTGCTTGGAACATTCATGTGCTGTGAAACCATGGCATGAAACTTTATAATAAATATGCCTCATTTTGAAAGAAACATCAGAAGAAGCAGAAGAAGAAGAGAAACAGTGACGACGGAAGAGCGACGTCAGAGAACAAAACAAAGGCACGTGTGACCAGTTTTCATCCGATCGTCAGTCAACAGCATTCTCATGAACATTGACTGCTAAATCAAATGCCGCCCTGGGACTTTCATCCTTGACATCACTGATTCCTTTCAGTAAGCTTTTTTAAGACTATTTTATCCAGACTTTACTATCGATCTTATTTTCTATTACTTATTATTGTTCTTTAATAAATAGTAGCTTGTTTTCATCTTTCTATGCTTTGTCTTAATGTCTAGAGTGATTGAAGTAATAAGGTAGATTTCTAAGAGCACCTGGCGTAGCTGGAGATTTTGCCATTAGCTCTGTGCTGCGGGGTTGTGAGGCTGAGAGTGAGGCGCCACTCAATAGTTAGGGGACAGTATGAGAAGAAGAAGGTATTCTTGGCTGATAAATGGCCTATAGTCAAGGATACTGAGTCTTTGTATGTTTTAATATTTTCTTGGAGACCAAAAGTAACATTTAGGTCTGAGGTCTATTTAAAACATCATATGTTGTCCGTGCCGATAATAAATAAGTCTCTTGATGTGCTGAGAGAGTGACAAGTTGTGTTATACTTAAAGCATTGGTGTGGTTTTTAAGTGCTAAAAGTTAGCCAACTGTGTGTGAGTCATTTGTAGGGCACTGTTGTGGTTAGGGTCTGAGTGTGTGTGAATCTATGTATGTGTGTGTTATTATTTAGGGTGCTGGAGTAGACCAATCCAATAATGAACTTGACAAAGAAAAGGGTAAATAGACGATAACACACTATGAAACCATCAGAACTAGCAGATCACTTGAACAGAATTCACCCTGACAAAAAAGAAAAAGATTTGTTATACTTTCAATCACTTAAAGATAAAATTCTGAAGAGAACTGCGATAGATAATTTGATTGTTTCATCATCGAAGCAAAATGATGATGGATTAAGGGCATCGTACAACATATCCCTACTCATCGCGAAGTCTGGCGAGCCCCACACCATAGGAGAGAAACTGATTCTACCGGCCGTTGCAGAGGTATTGAACACTGTACTCCACAAACCCGCACAAGATGTTATAAAAAGGATTCCTTTGAGTAATAACACAGTTCAAAGACGTATCGACAAATTGAGTCATGATGTGGAAAACTATTTGTGTAATCATTTGCAAAAAAAACGTTATTTCCCTCCAATTGGACGAGTCAACATTACCTGGTAATGAAGCGTTGTTGCTGGCGTACGTTTGCTTTATTCATAATCAGGAAGTGCATGAAGAGCTGCTTTTTGCTGGAACTTTAGAAACTAACACCAGAGGCAAATTGATTTTTAATTTAATTGAGCTATTTTTCAGGGAAAAAGCGATTCCATTGACAAATATAATATCCGTTGCAAAAGATGGAGCACCAGCTATGGTTGGTCGTTATCACGGTTTCATAAATTACCTGAAACAACACGTACCTGAAGTGCTTGCAGTTCACTGCGTAATCCATAGGCAACATTTAATAGCCAAGAACCTTAGCGAAAAATTGCATCAATCACTTCAGTTTGTTATAACAGCTGTGAACAAAATTTGAAGTAATGCTTTGAACACTAGACTGTTCGCACGATTATGAGAGGAAAGCGATTTCTATAGATTGGTTCTCCATACCGATGTCCGCTGGCTTTCAAAAGGTTTATGTTTGGTGAGATTTTTTGCACTTTTTCAATCTGTTTTAGAGTTTTTGGAAGACAAGGATTCCAGCTTGAAAAAAAATGTACTTAAGAGTAAAACAGATATTGCTTATTTAACCAACTTATTTGGCAAATTTAATGATGTTAATGTACAACTGCAAGGAGACAATTTGAATCTCATCAAAACAAAATCGGTCATATCAGCTTTTGTTGCCAGATTAATGTTTTTTAAGCAAAATATTGCAAGATCTGAGCTTTCCCAGTTCCTCAACTTATTTAAGATAGGCACAATCCAAGAAGAAAACATCTTGCTGTACATCAACCACTTCACTTAGATTTCAAAACTAGGTTCGAAGATATTCTATCATTGGAAATACCGGACTGGATAATAAACCCATACACTACTAGTGCAGAACCAAATATAATTTTGCAAGATGAGCTGATAACCATCAGCACGAATGAGGATCTCAAGGTACAATTCAAACAGAGTTATCAAAAGTTTTGGCTGCAACAAGATATTCCACTTCTGTACCCAGCTCTATGGACTGTTGTACAAAAGTATTTGCTGGCATTTCCATCGTCGTATCTGGTAGAGAGAAGCTTAAGTGTAGTTTTAAACCTGCTTCAGAACAGACATCGATTGCATATCACTGAAAGTGGAGATTTGAGAATGCAACTCATTAATTTCAAACTGGACACAGATCACCAGGTGCACCGATCTCATTAAATTCAGTTTTCGAAGCTAATTTATTTGGTATTCTTATTTTTATAATTCTGATTAAAATCTTTTGTTGTTGTAATTTTGTTGATGTTTAATTCTGTCTGAATATGTTGATTTTTTCACTTAATTTTTATGTTTAATAAAATGATTTCAATATTTGTACTTATTTTGAATTTACATATTTATTTCATAAATGTCAAAAATGTAAAAAAAACTCTGCTTGTATTTTTTTGCTTTAATTTTTGTTAGTGCAGGTTTTCATATTAAATGTTGCACAAGATAATGCCATATTCCGTAGTCCTTTTATATTTTTCAATCATTAATTACAAGTGATTAAAATGAAAAGTTTGATATCTACTGAAATATTTAATATCGAGTACTGTACAAATTTATTAATTTGAGTAAGTAAAGTAAATGACTAGGGGGCCGGTGGTTTTAAAAGTTTTTAGTAAAGGGGTCTACGGCCGAAAAAAGTTTGGGAACTCTTGATCTAAAATATCCCTTCTATCTGGGATCACCTCCTCCTTACTGATTACAATCGCCATCATACAGTGTATTGGTTGTGGTCAAGCAATGTGCTTACAGGTATAGTTTTGTGAAATTGTAGATCAAACAAATGACATCTGCAAGTTTATCACTATTTTACCTAAACAATCACTCACAGTGCATCACAAGTCACTGAATGGCAATATTTTGCTTTTCTGTGCAATAAAAGTCAAATGAACTACAATAACTATGGGAAAAGTGTTTGATCCATTTTGCTATATTTACTCAAGGTAGCCTTGTCTGTATAAAGTAAGTATGCTGGCAGGTGTCTAGCGAACTGGTTATAATGACTGGGTGTGCAGCAGACAGAAGAGACATGCTGTGATTTAATAAATTATTACAGCAAAATATCACACTGCTGTATTTTATGATTTTGGTTCAGATGGGTATGAGAGAGGAATTGATGTGGTTCACCAAAGGTTCAGGGTATAGAATGTCAGATAACTTTTCTATAAATGAAAACTGTCCAACAGGCAAACAAAATTAAACTGAGTTACAAAAACTTGTAGTCTAAATACAGCATTTGTGGTGATGAGTAACATATGGTGCATGCAAAAATTTTCCTATAGTTCTCTATTCAGTTTTTTAAAAAACACATTACTACACTAACACATGGAGTTGGTCAGAAAAAAAATTTAATTAATTGGATTCAACTGTATGTCACTAGGATAACTATAAGAAAATACATACATTTACTATCCCCATTTAAGTCATCTAGCCATACAGCACTAGGTGTAAGACTGGATTGGCTGCTAGTCCATTAGAGGGTACAGGCCTGCATACATACACACTTGATAACATATGACAAGTTCAAAATCAGCAATTAACCTAATGTGTATGTCTTTAGGATCTCAGAGGAATACTGGACAACCTGAGAAAAGCAGACATGAGAAGGAATTTCAAACTCCAAAAAATAAGATCCAGCCATTCATTTTCTGAATTGGTTCAGTTCACAAGCCAGAGTTTATTTTGGGAAAAAGGCAGGAACAAATCCTGAGTGAAATATCAGTCGAATAAACTTGGGGGATGTACACATCTACACTGACTCATCCTGATATAAGCACCTTGTGAGAAAATATTGCCTACAGAAAAAATGCAGGAGGAAATGACCAGGGGCCTCATGTATAAACAGTGCATGCACCCGTTTCCACATTCAAATTTGCATATGTATAAAAAAACTAAACTTGACATAAAGCCACACACATTCTCACGGCAGCCTCCCCCTCTTGCATATACACTTTCAGCTCAGTTTTGCAAACTAGTGGCACCCATCATCAAAGCAGTGCTTCTGTTTCTGTGTGGTATCCCTTTTATCAGATTTGCAACAGTGATGCAGGATTTATCAAATACACTGAAATTAAATGCATTTCGTTTACAAATTTAATTCACTTGATTATAATCCTTCTCTAACAATATAATGGTGCATGGAATGAACAAACTATTCCAAATACCATAGCTGCTTTAGTGTTGTTACTTTCAGTGCACCACTGAGAGTATTTTAACCTACTGTATGTGTGTGTGGTATCATAGCTGTACAGCAGCTGATCAGAAAGCTCTACAAGAGCACAAACAAGGTATTATAGGGTTACAGCTTCTAGCCCTGGAGGACATTTATATCACACGCTGCCTAAGGAAACCCACCGGAATTTGCATGGATTCCATTCAGCTAAGCCGCAGTCTGTTTGAACTTCTCTAATCCGGCAAATGCTTCAGAGGCTTTCTTGCACAGACCTTGAGACTCAGAAGCAGTTTCATCCCAAGTGCTGTAAACACACTCAAACAGTCCATCAAGTGCTCCCAGTAGAACAGCTTGTACTTATAATTACAATTACTGCATTGTAAAATTGCACTATAACTGTAATATTGCACAACCTGAGCCACTTATGCTTTCAAATTGTATATTTTTCATTGTTTTTTATCGTATTATTAGCATTGTTATTTTATCATTTTATAAGAAAAAAAGTTTATGGAGGATTTGCATATTGAATCTCATTGATCCACACAATGACAATAAAGGAATTCAGTTCAATTCAATAGAAGATAGTGTGTATTTACAGATGATGATGACTGCCTTCTAAGTCGATTTAGATTTCCAAGAGCTATCTTCTTGGAGTGGTGTGCTGTTAGAATACTAGAATGTATACTTGATATTGATCCACACAATGACAATAAAGGAATTTAGTTCAATTCAATAGAAGATAGTGTGTATTTACAGATGATGATGACTGCCTTCTAAGTCGATTTAGGTTTCCAAGAGCTATCTTCTTGGAGCGGTGTGCTGTTAGAATACTAGAATGTATACTTGATATAATTTTTATGATGAAATCCATTAAAGTATGCATATTACATTTTATAGATAAATCATTCACTTCATTTAAATAATGTATACAATTAATAATTAAACATGTGAGGGCACAGTGTCGCAGCAGTAGCGATGAGCTGGCACCCCATCCAGGTATTGTACCTGCTTGATGATTGCTGGGACTGGCACGACTCTGGATGGATGGAATAATTAAACATGTATAATTAGCTTATCAGGAACAAATTAGCTTACCAGGAACACCAAAAAAACTACTCCAGGGCACTAACCACTGCCAGATCTCAATACTATTCAAATTTAATCAACAACAGTCCTGGAAATTCCAAAAAACTTATTTCCATGATAAACCATTTACTCAATCCTCACACCTACGCCTGTAATAATTTCACAGAGGAGCAGTGCAATAATTTTATTGAATATTTCACCTCTAAAGTGGACAGCATCCGCTCCTCATTGTCTGCCTCCAGCCCTTCATTGTTGGATGTTTCTACATCAAAGCCAATGGGCTGCCTTTCCCAGTTCCTCTGTACCACAGTTAAAGAAGTTGAGAACATCATACAGAGGATGAGACCTTCAACGTGTTCATTGGACCCTTTTCCTACTCCTCTGGTAAAAGCTAATGTATCAGATATAAGCCCTCTTATTGCTGATATTATTAATCACTCTCTCCAGAGCGGCTTAGTCCCACTGGCCTTGAAAACCGCAAAAATTAGAACTCATTTAAAAAAATCCTCTTGGATCCTGAAGTGATAGCAAACTATCGTCCGATCTCCAACCTTCCATTTTTGTCTAAGGTTTTGGAAAAGGTTGTTTTGGTTCAGCTTCAGGATCACCTCAAAAAATTCAATCTGTTTGAAAAATTTCAGTCTGGTTTCCAAACTTCTCACAGCACAGAGACAGCCCTAGTAAGAGTCACCAATGACCTCCTGATGGCTGCTGACCATGGCTCTCCATCAGTCTTTATCCTCCTGGACCTTACAGCTGCATTTGATACGGTAGATCATAATATTCTCCTTCATCATCTTCACTATACAATTGGACTTTCTGGCATTGCTTTGGAGTGGTTCGAGTCCTATCTTACAGACAGGACTGAGTATGTGGCCTGGGGGATGCTAAATCTCATACCCACACTGTCACCTGTGGGGTCCCACAAGGTTCAGTCCTTGGGCCGACCCTCTTTAATATCTATATACTACCGCTGGGTCACATCATCCGCAAGCATGGAGTTTCATTCCATTGCTATGCCGATGATACACAGCTCTATGTGAGACTGGATTCGACTTCTCTTACATCTCCATCAACTTTTTCCTCTTGCTTGGATGAGATTGAGGCCTGGATGTCCAAGAACTTCCTCAAGCTGAACAGCACCAAACCTGAAGCTCTTTTCATTGGCACCCCCCATCAACTTTGTTCCTCTGTAAATTGTATTTCCTTTTATGATCGTACCATTACCCTCTACCTTCTGTTACAAATCTGGGTGTCAAGTTAGACTCCCATCTGTCATTTGATACACATATCCATCACCTTTGTAAAATTGCATTCCTTCATCTCTGAAACATAGCCAAACTCCGTCCTTACCTCTCCCTCTGTGATGCTGAAAAGCTGGTTCATGCCTTTGTCTCATCCAGACTGGACTTTGTAATGCACTCCTCATGCACAACAAATTCAAAATAGTGCTGCAAGAATCCTGATGAGGGTGCGGAAAAATCCTTCGATCACTTCATTGGTTCCCTATCCATCTCTGTATTGAATACAAACTGTTTGTTTACTCATCAGTGTATCCATGGAAATGCTCCACAATATATTAAAGAACTCCTTTTTATTACAATCCACTACAAGAAGCCTCTGTTTTACAAATACCTACCGCCTTCGCCCCCCTGTGACCAAACTTCATACAATGGGAGACCGAACTTTTGCAGCTGCTGCTCCATGGCTCTGGAATGCCCTACCTGAGAGCCTAAGAACACAGCAGATTGTGGGCTGTTTTAAAAAACAGCTAAAGACTTTTCTATTTAGGAAATCTTATTAACAAAAATGCTATAATTATTGTTGTTTTATCTCTGTTTTTATCTTGCCTAGCCTTTGTTTAAACTTTTCATGTTGCACTTTGAGATTTACTGCTAATGTAAAGTGCCCCTATAAATAAAATGCATTATTATTATTATCATTATGAATAACGAAGATATTTCAATGTTTCATAAAAGTTTTGAAAAATCGGCATTCTAAACTTATAGCTGGTTTTATATTTATTATAAAGTTCATTGTGTGGCAGTTGGTTATGTGGAGAAAGAAAGGAAGTACAGGAACTGGGGAATGGTATGTTTGACAGAGACAGTACTACGACATTAAATTATTCCATTCAGGGTCACGGGTATCCCAGCAAGCATCTTGCGGGAGGTAGCTCATCACTACTGCTACACCATCATGCCCCCACATACTTAATGCATTTCATCACGAAAATTAAATCAAGTATATATCTTACTATTCTAAAATGTTCAGAGAGCTGTAATATCTTGAGTGTAATGTATTCTGTGTTGCTATCACTGCCTGTGTGCTCCTGTCTATGAAAGAGAAAGCCTGTTTAAGAAACACGTAGTGTTTAATGACTGGGTTGGAAAACACATGAAATATGAAGCATTTAACATGCTACTTTAGTTACAATGGGATTTGAGAAGCTGTAATAAATTAAATATCGATTTTAAGATGAAGTTTATGATGTTCTACTTTAATGACAAAATTAACTATGAGATTAAATTGGAAATTTTGAAATTAAAGTCTACATTTCAACCTTTTTTCTTCACTGTGTCCCTAATTTTTTTTTCTTTTCTATGTGCCCTAATACTATGTGCTTCCTTTTTACCTCGACTTTGACATCTGACCGCTTTTCATTTCTGGCACTTTTGAGTGCCACTCCATTAATTGCCTTCAGTTGCTTATACAACTGCCTAAGCCACCAAAAAGTACATTTTTCCTTGCCTCCACTTCACTGAGTAGGACTTCCACTTCACATTAGCACATTACTTCTGTATTTTTAGACGTGATTATCCTGTGGTATTTTTTGGAAATGATATAGAAATAATTATTAAACTCTTGATTGATCTATAGATGTTCTTTGATTTTGCCATTGCACTCAAATTTCTCTAAAGCAACTCAAACCTGGTGTTTCGCTACTTGCCATTCCATACTGATTAAATGTTCTCACAATAACTAGTTTATTATGTATTGACATGTGTTTATGTGCTTTATTTTTGAGTTATAATTTTTATACTTTTATGACATCAGGCCCTCATGCCACCCTCATGATAGTTTGGTCAGAAACATGCACACCAATAGTGAGCTGGAGGTCATTTTGCAGGGCTCTGGTAGTGCTCCTCCTGTTGCTCCTTGTACAAAGGAGCAGATACTGGTCCTGCTGCTGGGTTGATGCCCTTCTACAGCCCTGTTCAGCTCTCCTCGTTCAACGGCCTATCTCTTGGTATCTCCTCTATGCTCTTGAGACTGTACTGGGAGACACAGGTAACCTTTTTGCGATGGCACATATGGGTGCTCAGAAGCAAGTTCTTCATGACCAAACAGTTAACTTTATGAGCTGGAATGTTAAAGGGCTGAATCACGAATTAAAGAGAAAGAAAGTATTCTCTCACCTATCAGGTGTAAATGCTAAAACAGTATTTTTACAGGAGACCCACTTATTAAGCAAGGATCAGTTTCGGCTGCACAGAGACTGGACTGGCCTGGCCAAATATTCCATTCCAGCTTTACAAAGAAAACTAGAGGTGTGGGAATTCTTGTACATAGAACAATAACATTTGTAGTAACAGATGCAGGATCTGATCCTGAAGGGAGATATGTGATATCAGAAGATATCAGAGCTAATAAATGAAATTTCCAGAATAGATCAAGAACGTGCCAGGTGTCCAAATGAGGCACTTCATAGGAAAATACAGACTCTACATTCAGAACGCAATCTCTTGACAACTAAAGAAACAGAACAACTCATTTTTAAATCAAGACATCATTACTATGAACACAGAGTGAAAGCTACTAAGATTTTAGCTCAACAAATCCACAAGCAGGAAGCTCGCAATGCAATCCCAGCAATTACCAACACAAATGGAGACAAAATCATTGATAATAAAAATAATGCACACTGAGACTATTATAAGTTCTTATATTGTACTGAGCTTAAAGAAGACAAGACACAATCTAATGCAATCTAATGCACAGCAGCTGGCTGGGGTCTTTACAAAGATCTTTAACCTGTCACTGTCCCAAGCCTCAGTTCCTCCCTGTTTGAAATACTCCATCTTACTCCCTTTACCAAAAAAATCACCCATAACCTGTCTGAATGACTATTGGCCAATAGCGCTTACCCCGGGGTTGATGAAATGTTTTGAGAGACTGGTCCGGAGTCATATCATGTCCTTCATCCCTCTCACCTTTGGTGCACACTAATTTGCTTACAAGGCTAACAGGTCTACTGAGGACGCTATTGTTGCTGCTCCCCATGCTACCCTGTCCCATCTGGAGCAACAGGGGAGCTACGGACGTCTCCTCTTTATTGATTTCAGCTCTGCTTTTAACACCATCCTCCCTCACAGATTGGTGTGGAAGCTGCTAGCCATGGGACTCCCATATTCTACCTCTATATGGATTAAAGACTTCCTGACAGACCGCACACAAAGGGTTAGGTTGGGCCCTCACATCTCCTTGGCCATCAACATCAGCACCGGCTCTCCTCAGGGCTGTGTGCTGAGTCCCCTGCTCTTCACATTGTACACACATGACTGCGCCCCCACCCACCACAGCAACACCATTGTCAAATTTGCAGACGACACTACTGTGGTGGGGCTCATCTCTGTGGAGGATGAGCCCGCCTACAGGGACGAAGTGGAGTGGCTGACAGCATGGTGCACTGACAACAAACTGCTCCTGAACACAATTAAGACCAAGGAGCTCGTTGTGGACTTTAGGAAAAAGAAAACGGACATCAAACAACTCTACATCAGAGGGGACTGTGTGGAAAGGGTGTCAGACTTCCGCTTTCTTGGAGTCCACATCATGGAAGACCTGTCCTGGGATGTGAACGCAGTAGAGCTGGCGAAGAAGGCTCAGCAGAGACTTAATTTCCTGAGAGTCCTCAGGAAAAATAACATCCCCCAAAAACTGCTGGCTGCTCTATTGAGAGTATCCTGTGCTACTGCCTCTGTGTGTGGTTTTCCAGCTACACAACAGCGCAGAGGAAAACACTTCAGCAGATCGTAAAGACTACCCAGCAGATCATCAGCTGTTCTTTACCCACTCTGGATGAATTGCACAGCTCTCGCTGCCTCAGGAAAGCGGAAAACAGCTTAAAAGACTCCTTATACGCCGCTCATGACATGTTCCAACTGTTGCCATCAGACAAAAGATATAGGAGCATCAAAACAAAGACTAATAGACTGAATAACAGTTTCTACCCTGTTGCTATTTGGGCACTGAATGCCACCTAATCACCTCCAGTGCAGTGCAATAGATGACCTCTTGTGCAATAGTGTTTCATGTGCAGTTAAGGTCTTATGTTGAATGTTTGTGTTCTACCTTATTTCATCTTATCCTTTCTTATCCTTCTGTAATTATATTTATTTATATTTTGACACCGTAGGGATTGCACCTAATTTCGTTGTACTGTATTTGTTACAATGACAATAAAGATATTCTGATTCTGATTAATTTCTGGATGCATTACAGATACCACAACTAGATACCCTCAGTGCAGAGGAATTGGATAAACCTCTGGCACTATCAGAATTACTAGATGCTATAAACTCACTTCAGAGTGGGAAAGCAGCAGGCCCTGATGGCTACCGTACTGAATTTTATAAAAAACTAGCAAAATACCCGCGCTTCGCAGCGGAGAAGTAGTGTGTTAAAGAGGTTACGAAAAAAAAAAGGAAACATTTTAAAAATAACGTAACATGATTGTCAATGTAATTGTGTTGTCATTGTTATGAGTGTTGCTGTCTTTTATATATATAATATACACACACACACACACACACATAAACATATATATACATATACATATATATATACATATCTACATATACACATATCCACATATATATACATATATATATATATATATATATATATACATACACATATCAACATATATATACACACATACATAAACACACACATATACATACACACACAGACACATATATATATATATATATATATATATATATATATATATATATATATATAAATATTTACATATCTACACATATACACATCTAGATATATATACACATATATATACATATGTACATATATATATATATATATATCTAGACATACATACATAGATAGATTGACACATATATATATACATATGTACATATATATATATGTAATTGTGTTGTCATTGTTATGAGTGTTGCTGTCATATATATATATATATATATATATATATATATATATATATATATATATATATATAGCAAAATACCCGCGCTTCGCAGCGGAGAAGTAGTGTGTTAAAGAGGTTATGTAAACATATATATATACATATACATATCTACATATACAGATATCTACATATAGTAAAATACCCGCGCTTCGCAGCGGAGAAGTAGTGTGTTAAAGAGGTTATACAACTATATATATACATAAACATATATACATATATATACATATCTACATATACATACGTATATATACATATACACATCCACATGTACATATATATATATACATATACAAATTTACATATCTACATATATATATATATATATATATATATATATATATATATATATATATATATATATATAAATATATATATATATATATATATAAATATAGACATATATATATACATACATACATTCACATATATATATATATATATATATATATATATATATATATATATATATATATATATATACACACACTGTATATATACATATCTACTTATTGGCTCCTGTATTTAGGATATAGCGGGTTGGATAATGGATGGATGGACATCTGTATGCATAGCCCTATTTGCCCGTTTTCGTTTTTTTTCTTTCTTCAGTAATATTTCAGTAAACCCGGAGCTTGTCAGTTCAAATCCTGGTACTGATACCACTTTGTGACCCTGAGGAAGTTACTTCACCTGCCTGTGCTGCAAAATACAAAAGTAATGTAACAAATTGTACCTCAGATGTTGTAAGTTGCTGGAATAAAGGCATAAGTAAAATAGATAAATATGTATTATACACATAGGAACTATTCATTTATTTTCAGTTAAGTCATCTGCAGCAAACTTTTATAAATGAGGGTTTCTCATTTTTAGATAGTGCAAACTGTTTCTTCTTCATTGACGTTTTCTCTTGGAGAGCATTTTTCATTTCATTGAAAATGAAAGCAGCAGCTGCCAAAATATGTAGCTTTCTTATTCATTTTTCAACATTGTGTAAAATAAATGTATAAAGTAACATAAAAGATTTAAATACTGGTTATCCTTTTACACTAAAATATTACTAAAGAGATACAAAAAAAGTAAAATGGATATGTTCTTTTTCTTTAAGGAGATTAATATTACTGAAGAAAGAAAAAAAAAAATTAAACAGCCAAATGGGGCTATGCATACGAACTTAAAAGGTTTAAATAAAACAGAAATATATATTTTATTTTTACTTGCTTAACTTGTGGAGGGTGTATCCTGTAGCAAAGCCCTAACTTTTTTCGTGAAAGCCCGTTTCAGTCAGTAAGTCTTAAAAAAACGTGTAAAGATATTGACAATAAGCTAAGCAAACCCAGGAAGACATGGAATCGTTTAAATCAAGTATCATTACATCTTCCTTTCTTAAAGAGAAGTAAGGCAGTACTTATAAGCTTACATATTTATATATAGAAATACATACATACATATATATATATATATATATATATATATATATATATATATATATATATATATATATATATCTATATCCGAAGCCGTGTAAGCACACTCTTGAGAATGCAACGTATAGTTGTACAGAAGAAAAGCAATCTTGCCTCAAATGAATGGCAACCTTTTGTAGGTCTATGAACTTAATTTAAACTTTAGGTTTACACGGTGCTTTCTTTCCGAAGTACCTGCACTCATGAATATGTCTGTATGTGTCAGTCGGTCAAATCCACGCGCTTCGCTCCGGCGAAGTACCGCTTTTAAATTTTTATTAAGAAGAAAATAAAACCTTTTTAAATTGAGGGAAAATATACTAATAACAGTTTGTTAAGGATCTGTTTTTTTGTGAAGCTGCCTTTACTCGAGTGATCACTTCGACCTGACTTGGTGGCCAACTATAAGCGTTACCTGGTAGGTAAAAACCCATACATTCAGATTGTGAATCAGAATACGAATGCCGTGAATGTAATAACACACTCACTGCACTTGCTTACGGTAATCGAACCTCGGACGTCAGCGCTAGAGGGGCTTAGCAGCGGTGAAGTACTGCTTTTAAATTTTAATTAAGAACAAAAGAAAACCTCAGAGGTTCGATTCCCGAAAGGGAGTGAAGTGAGTGGCCGGTTACCTACTAGGTAACGCTTATGGTTGGACAGCAAGTGACGTAACATCAGCCACGGTGCCTTCAGTTGTGAGAAGCAGATCATAGAATGATTGAAAATAGTTTTGCATTTACCTTTTTAGTAAAAGGCGAGCTTTTAAGCCTGAGAAATCACCCCGTAAATGCACACGTTTAATTGCACATGTGTTAATATGTATGGTTACACAGTATTAAAAGACAGTGAACAACGTCATTTACCTTTGTTCCCGCGTTTGATAAAAGGCGAGCTTTTAAGCCTGAGAAATCACCCCGTAAATGCACACATTTAATTGTACGTGTTAATATGTATGCTTACACAGTATTAAAAGACACTCAAAAATTAACGTCATTTACCTTCGTTCCCGCATTTGACTCGTGCTGTAAATCTCTTCCTTGTTTTTAGTTCACGTGATTACGTAGGAGGCGTGATGACGCGATACATGACTCCGCCTCCTCCATTAGAGTATATGGACAAAAAACATGTTCCAGTTATGACCATTACGCGTAGAATTTCGAAATGAAACCTGCCTAGATTTTGTAAGTAAGCTGTAAGGAATGAGCCTGCCAAATTTCAGCCTTCCACCTACACGGGAAGTTCGAGAATTAGTGATGAGTCAGTCAGTCAGTCAATCAGTCAGTCAGTCAGTGAGTCAGTGAGGGCTTTGCCTTTTATTAATATGTATAGATTAAGCTAGCTCCCCTTTTATTAGCAACATTTACCGAAGCTAGAGACAATAAAATTCTACCTCAAACTCTTAGTAAAGCTCTAATCACCGTGTTTCCTAAGCAAAATAAGGACTTATTACAATATGCATCATACAGACCAATCTCACTTTTGAATAACAATGTAAAGATACTTTCTAAAGTCCTAGCTTGAAGGATTGAGAAAGTGCTTCCTTCTGTAATATCACAAGACCAAACAGGATTTATTAAAGGCAGACACTTAGCTACCAATCTTTGACACCTGTTTAATGTGATATATTCACCCACAAAGTCAAACACCCCCAAGATATTATTATCATTGGATGCAGAAAAAGCATTTGATATGGTTGAATGGAACTACCTTTTTACTATATTGGAGAAATTTGGGTTTGGCCCGAACATCTGTGCATGGATCAAACTACCGTATACCTGTCCAGAAGCTCCAGTTTGTATTAACAAGATTAATTCAGACTACTTCAAACTAGAACGGGGTACTAGACAAGAATGTCCTTTGTCACCACTGCTGTTTGCAATCGCCATTGAGCTACTGGCTGCTCACTGTCAAAATGCTAATGAGATAAAGGGGATTATCAGAGAAGGACTTGAACAGAAAATTTTTCTATATGCAGATGGAATGGTACTGTATATATCCTTTCACAAAATACTGTGTCTGCAGTCCTAACAGCACTTACAGAATTTTAAAATATTTCTGGTCTCAGAATTAATTTGAATTAAAGTCTGCTCTTACCAGTGAATTCTCAAGCACACAAAATTAGATTGGACACCTTCCCTTTTATCATCACAGATCAGTTTAAATACCTAGGGGTAAACATAAAGCTCTTTATCAAAAATATTTTGCTGTCTGCATGGAAAAAAATAAGCAAGACTTGCATAGATGGTCTACCCTTCATCTCACTTTAGTTGGAAGAATTAACACTGTCAAGATGAATATCCTTCCTAAGCTTCTTTTTCTATTTCAGAACATTCCAATATACATCAATAAATCATTTTTTAAAAAATTAGATTCAACCATAACCTCTTTTATTTGGAAATCAAATCATCCACGTATCCAAAAGGCGACACTACAAAGAACTAAGGAAGAAGGTGGCATGGCTCTACCTAACTTTCAATTTTATTACTGGGCAGCAAATATACAAGCTATAAAAACCTGGACATTGACACAAATAGATGAGCAGACACAGACTTGGTCCACAATAGAAATAAAATCCTGCAGTACTTCTTTATATTCCCTGCTGTGTACCCCAAGAAGTACAAGTCATCGCCAATATACTAACAACCCAATAGTGCTTCACTCAATCCGAATATAGAACCAACGTAGGAAGTATTTTAAGATAGAGAAGCTTTTATCTGTGGCACCTATGCACGATAACTACCTTTTTCCACCCTCTCAAACGTACGCAGTTTTTAATGTCTGGAAAACATCCAGGATTAAATCACTTAGAGATCGGTACATTGACAATGTCTTTGTACCCTATGAACAATTACACTCCAAATTTAACTTTCCAGCAACACATTTCTTTCACTACCTTCAAATTAGAAACTTTGTTATACAAAACCTACCCAATTTCCCTCACCTCCCACCTACCTCTATATCGGAAGAAATTTTGATCAGTCTTGAGGACTCAAAACAGCAATTTATGTAATATATAAAAACATTTTAAAATCCCTCCCTTTCAAAGATCTCAGAGTACTGTGGGAAAAGGATCTCTCACTCAACATCTCAGAAAAGGAATGGAAGGTAGCGATGCACAGAATTCACTCAAGCTCCATATGCGCAAAGCATACAATTATTCAATTTAAAAATATATATCGAGAGCATCTCTCTCGTTTAAAATTGTCCAAAAAGATCAAATCTGCAAACATTGCAATCAAATTCCAGACTCACTGGGCCATATAGTTTGGGTATGCACCAAATTAACATCATTTTGGACGAAAATTTTTAAATGCCTCTCAGATAGCCTGGATGTCACAATCCCTTCTGATCCACTAACAGCTGTGTTTGGTGTACTTCCAGATGGGCTTAAAGTGCAGAAGTACAAACAAATTGTAATTGCCTTTACTACACTTTTGGCACGTAGACTTATCTTGCTCAACTGGAAGAATCCTAACTCACCTCTTGTAAGTCAGTGGATAAGTGATGTTATATATTATCTAAAATTGGAAAAAATCTAATTCTCACTTAGAGGATCTGTACAAAACTTTTTCAAAACCTGACAGGATCTGATAAATAACATTTTAGAATAAGCATTTAATTGAGGAAGTGGATTCTCTCCCCTCTTTTTCTATTCTATCTATCTTATCTATCTACATATTTTTACTATTATTAAAGTGCTACTCTGCTGAACTAGCACTCTTTCTCATGGGTGGGGGTCAATTTGTTTCAAACCAGTTTTGTTAAACTTGACTTGCATGTATGGAATTTTTTTTGATTTTAATAAAAGAAAAAAAACTGAATAGATTTTTGATACAATAAATGGTTAAAGAGTTACTGCGAGACAAATGTAAAAATCTTTTTCAACACGCTTACATATTAAAAAAATTAATTAAAATAAATATTGTAGTCAACATAAATGCCTGAAAGTTTTATTTTGTTACGCATCCATTTCTAATTCTTTTGAAGTAAAAATCACATTGATATCCTGTTGTGTTCTAGGGATATTGAGGTTAAAAGGCACAAACTTCCAGCAAAAATTTCAACTTTTAGCAAGGTTGTCTCAGTATTTTATTTCATCTAGATATTAATATATAGAACATCTAAAATTGTATTAGCCTACATTCAAAATTAGATTATACTGGAAATAACTGCAATTTATTTTAGAAACAGAATTGGTGATTTTTGTGTGATGCTTGAACAGACAGACAGAAACAAATTCAAGTACATAAGATTCTATACATAGATTCAACATTAAAAGGTGCCATTTCTTCGGGATTAATAAAGTATCTATCTATCTATCTATCTATCTATCTATCTATCTATCTATCTATCTATCTATCTATCTATCTATCTATCTATCTATCTATCTATCTATCTATCTTCTGAACAATTTCATTGACTCGTTGCCATCTAGTGGATATGTAGCACTATAAATTAAGTATTACTTCAGCTAATAATCTGAACATTTAGTGAGATTATTTCAGTTTTTATCTTTTTCTAGATATTCAGACATAGAAAATCTAAAATTTTATTAGACATTATTCTAAGTTAGACTACAATGTATACCAAAATAACTGCAAAGTTTTGTAGAAACGGATCATAATCCAAAAGACATTAAAATTTATATACAGTGATCCCTCGCTATATCGCGCTTCGCCTTTCGCGGCTTCACTCCATCGCGGATTTTATATGTAAGCATATTTAAATATATATCGCGGATTTTTCGCTGCTTCGCGGGTTTCTGCGGACAATAGGTCTTTTAATTTCTGGTACATGCTTCCTCAGTTGGTTTGCCCAGTTGATTTCATACAAGGGACGCTATTGGCAGATGGCTGAGAAGCTATCCAGCTTACTTTCTCTCTCTCTCTCTCTCTCTCTTTTGCGCTGACGTAGGGGGGTGTGAGCAGGGGGGCTGTGTGCAGCTGCTTCCTGAAGGACAGGCTGCACGGAGCTTCGCATACTTAAAAGCTCAAAGGGCACGTATTGATTTTTTTATCTGTCTCTCGCTATCTCTCTCTCTCTCTCTCTCTCTCTCTCTCTCTTCCTGCTCCTGACAGAGGGGGTGTGAGCTGCCGCCTTCAACAGCTTTGTACCGGCGGTGCTTCGCATACTTAAAAGCCAAAAAGCCGTATTGATTTTTTTTTTGACTGCTTGCTTTGCACTCCTTTGAAAAGGAAGATATGTTTGCATTCTTTTAATTGTGAGACAGAACTGTCATCTCTGTCTTGTCATGGAGCACAGTTTAAACTTTTGAAAAAGAGACAAATGTTTGTTTGCAGTGTTTGAATAACGTTCCTGTCTCTCTACAACCTCCTGTGTTTCTGCGCAAATCTGTGACCCAAGCATGACATTCTAAAAATAACCATATAAACATATGGTTTCTACTTCGCGGATTTTCCTATTTCGCGGGTGGCTCTGGAACGCAACCCCCGCGATGGAGGAGGGATTACTGTATACAGAAAAGTATTCAGACACCATCAATTTCTGCACAATTAATTGTGTTGTAGATATTAGTTTAAATAGATAAATACGTCATATAAACCCACAATTCACAATCCATGTCAAACAAACCAGGCCATAGGGCCAAGGAACTCTCTGCAAACCTCTGCGATAAAATTGTGAGTGAGGCATAGATCAGAGCAAGGATACAAAAATGAAATTCAAAAACTTCAGGTTTTACCAGGAGCATAGTGCCTTCACTTTTTATGAAATGGAAGAAGGTAGGAACCTCCAGGACTCTATAGTTGCCCATCTTGTCAAACTGAGAAAAAGTAAAGAAGGGCTTTGGTCACTCAAACAGAGCTTTAGAAGTCCTCTGGTGAGATGGGACAACTGGTCGGAAAAGCAACCATCATATCATATTCATCAATCTGGCATTTATAGCAGTAGCCGAGTGGATAACTCCCAAGTGGACTTTGTCAAACAGCATTTAAAGGACTCCTTTTAGCACAACAATGAACCAAAGCATATAGCCAAGACAATGATGGAGTGGCTTCAGAAAAAGCCTCTGGTTGTCCTTAAGGGGCCCAGAACTGTGAAAAGAACTGTGGAGAGACCTGAAAATGGCAGGTTACCCGTGATTCCTCTCCAATCTAATAGAACTTGAGAGGTTCTGCTAGAAAGAAAGGAATAAACTGCCCATATCCAGGTTTACAAAGTTTGTACAGACTTACCCAAGAAGACTCAAAACTGTAATTACTTCCAAAGGTGTTTCGAAAAAGTACTAAAATAAGGGACTGAATTCTTACATTAATGAGAGATTCCAGTTTTGGATTTTATTAAACAGACAAACCTTTCTGAAAACCTGTTTTCACTTTATCATTATGGGTTATTGAGTGTTGAATGATGGGCCAAAATGTCAAATGTATTCATTTAAAATTAAGTCTACAACACAGTAAAGTCTGCAGAAAGTAAAAGGTTCTACCTACTTTCTGAATCCACTGAATAGACAATATTAATGAATTATTCCAAGTTCTAAAGAAGCTCCGCACAGGAAAAAAAAAAAAAGAAAAATGTGTTTTTTCTCTAGTTTTACATGATACTCATGGTCACTCACTAGTCTGCTAAAGTGCTTTGGCTCAAAGCGTAAAAGCAGTTGTCCGTGCTACAGCGATAAGGTGCGCTAACTCGAGTTCAAATCCTAATTGGGGCTCGCATATGTTGAAGTAAGGATTTTGTATAAAACAGTTAAGTAGTACTTGTCTATAAGTTAACAAATATATTTTGGAGACATTATGAAAGATTTACATGGGGCACCTTTTTCCTTGGTGTGGAATCGTGTCCACCTAAAATCTGTAACAAATTAAAGAGCATATTTTGCGTAAGGTAGCACGTATTATAACAATCCAGAATTTATTCTACCCCATGTCGATCATATCAGAGAGGCTAAGAAATGCTTCACTAAAGCCGACGTGGTCATTACACCAGTATATGCGCAAGACACTCCTCATTAAACGTGTTTACTATTCAGTGATTCCCAGATCTGTAGCTGATTTGTATTATTGATTTCCAAAAAGCAATGTGAGTAAAAGTGTGTGCTGCATAACTAATCACAACTGTCTTTAAAACAGAATCAGCGCCATCAACAGTGTCTTCTGCAATTTTAGGAAAGCCTCGGGATTTCTGCTTTAATGAGACAAAAAAGTTGTAAAGAAACTTTGCGAATTCATCCAAAGGTGAACATAAAGATCACTCAAGTACTGACAAGAAGGAGCAGCTGGATAAGCACATCTGGAGCGAAACTTTCAAAAAAGCACCTGACTTTGTCAGCAACATCCTTTCCTTCTGAATGCATCTTATCAAAGGCTGCGCTGGGGGGGGGGTAAATAAGTAATCTTCCGAACTGCAACACAACAGAGTAAATCATTGATGTAAATAGAATTATGGAAAGACTAAGCTTTTGTCGTTTCTGTATTCTTAAACCATCTTCCAGTTACACAATCCCCCGCAGTCACTTTCACATTTAACGTTCCCTGCTCCTTAACCTGTCTTGTTACCCAACGCATCAACACTCAGTTTCATTCAAGGCTTTACCGTCCTTCCTTTCATAGACATAAAATAAGACACACATTTCCTCTACATACGTGTCCAATAATAATAGTAAACTGGCAGGAACGAGAAAAAGCACAAGATGGGAATATTCATGACAAGAGCCTCGGCATCAGAGTGAGAATGTGCCTTGTCACCCATTACGTGAGCTTGTCTGCCACCCCACAGTTGCACTGGCACACGTTAAACTGGGGGGCAAATGCAATGGAGAATACCGACAATGTACACCTTCAGAAGTGGAATAAATCGACTGTATAAGTAGAACATTTCAGATAAACTATAAATTTTGTTAATCATAAACAATGCAACATAACTATTATATGTGTTGTTACTTTTTATTTATTCTCACCAAACGTTACATATCTACATGGGAAATGAACATGGGTAACATGTTTATAATCATTCTCACTAAAATACACTGCCAAAATATATTAATGAGCAAATTGAGAAACATTGGCCTTTAGGAAATATCAAAAAGCGTGTGCGCTGTCATTTAGGACAGAATGCATTGTTAACGTCACGCACTCTCTACTGACGCAATGTCATGAAAAAAAAAACAGCACAGTCCATGCAAATTCATATCCTCCTTAATTTTTGACCTTATGATTAATTGTCAATATCAAATCAATAAAGTCATTTTAAGAAGATGACAAGTCTGCTACAGTCAGTTCAATTAACACTCCTTTTAAAAAGTTTGCTTTTTCAGAATATAAAACAGAATCTCAATGATACGGGACTCGCAAGTAGTAACGAAAAATATGTGACACACGGACACTGTAAATGTATAGGCATTTCAATAAATAATTTAGGAGACTTGTGTGTGCATTTCAATATCGATTTAAGAACTAGGTAGGCCACCTGTTGTACTATAAACAGTAGTTCAAGCAGCACTTAACAGTAAATAGTCTAACAGGACAATGACTGACTGAAACAAAGATGCTGCGCCGCTACAATAAAGGTTCACACTGTCATTCTGCATGTTTAAAAGGTGCTGATTGGCTGAAGCTGTTTATAGCGAATTGTCCCAAGTTGGAAGTGCTGTATAGCGATCAGAAACAAAAAGACACATTTAGGCATGCTGCACAGTAGTTTGTTTTTCTACAATACAAATTCAGTACGACACCAGGGTCTCCAAACACACAAATATGAAGCTTATTACGTTTTACAGTGAAACTCTTTACATACACAATATAATTAGGGACGTGTGCCCCCTGCCCGACTACGGCGGCCCAACCTTCCCTCGATAGCTCGATTCGCTCGCTATCCGTCCAAGCTGGAAATATTGGTAAATGGAGAATTGAAAAAAAAAACCTTTCACAAGAGGAGGATCAACGACACGAACCCCTGGTGTTTTTACTAAGAGACAATTGCAATACCATTGAGCCACCTAATGGGGATAATTAACGAGCTCCGCACAACTGAACTACTACTACTGTTCTTACTGCGGCAGATGTAGAAATATGTTGTTTGACATATACACGTTAAATTGGTTTAATTGACATGAGAGTATCATTGTTGTATTCTCCTAATGAAGACTAAAAAATTATATTTATAGATGCAGACTACAGTATATGACGTACAGATTTGAACAAAATGAAGCATTCCATAAAAAGGTTGCACGATTTACCTAATCTTTTTATATATATAAAGTTGACATATGACAATACATCTTTGACACTATGTATCAGACAAAGGAAATCACAGCAATCCACAAGAACAATAATTAATTCTCAGCAACTACCTGAATTGTAGTTTAACTATATCAACTGAAATGTGTAATGTCAATACGATTACAAAATATAACTAGATCTCTTGTCGGCCCACCACCTGCAAGAGAGGCCATAGGGGTCGGGTGCAATGTGATATGGGTGGTAGCCGAAGACGGGAACTCTGGCATTCCGTCCCTCGGTTGCCGAAACTGGCTTTTGGGACATGGAATGTTACCTCTCTGGCGGGGAAGGAGCCTGAACTGGTGCGAGAGGTTGAGAGGTACCAGCTAGATATAGTTGGGCTCACCTCTACGCATGGTCTGGAACCATTCCTCTTGATAGAGGCTGGACTTTGTTCCACTCTGGAGTTGCTGTGGGTGAGAGGCGTCGGGCAGGGGTGGGCTTGCTTATTGTCTGTTTTTACCTGCATTATTATCAATCTTTAATTTAATATTGTTTTTTGTATCAGTAAGGTGCTGCTGGAGTATGTGAATTTCCCCTTGGGATTAATAAAATATCTATCTATCTATCTATAGCCCCCTGGCTCGAGGCCTGTACGTTGGGGTTCTCCCCGTTGGACAAGAGGGTTGTTTCCCTACGCCTTCGAGTTGGGGTAAGGACTCTGACTGTTGTTTGCGCTTATGCGCCAAACAGCAGTTCAGAGTACCCAGCCTTCTTGGAGTCCCTGGAAGAGGCGCTGCGAGGTGCAGCTCCTGGGGACTCTATCGTCCTGCTGGGAGACTTAAACGCTCATGTCGGCAACGACACTGAAACCTGGAGAGGTCTAAACTCGAGCGGTGTTCAGTCGTTGGACTTCTGTGCTGGTCATGGATTGTCCATAACGAACACCATGTTCGAGCATAAGGGTGTCCATAAGTGCATTTGGCACCATGATGACTAAGGTCACAGCTCGATGATCGACTTTGTAATTGTGTCATCAGATCTGCAACCTTATGTCTTGGACACTTGGGTGAAGAGAGGGGCTGAGCTGTCAACTGATCACCACCTGGTGGTAAGTTGGATCAGATGGCGGGAGAGGCTGCCGGACAGACCAGGCAGACCCAAACGAATAATGAGGTTCTGCTGGGAACGTCTGGCGGAGGAACCGGTCAGAAAGATCTTTAACTGCCACCTCCGGCAGAACTTCATCCTCATTCCGAGGGAGGTGAAGGACATTGAGTCTGAATGGGCCATGTTCCAAGCCTCCATTGTCGAGCAACAGAATGGAGCTGTGGCCGCAAGGTTGTTGGTACCTCTCGTGGCGGCAATCCACGAACCCGGTGGTGGCCACCTAAGGTTCGAGAGGCCGTCAAGCTGAAGAAAGAGTCCTATCGGGCCTGGTTGACCAGTGGGACTCCAGAGGCAGCTGAGGGGTACCGGCGGGCCAAGCGTATGGTGGCATCAGCTGTTGCAGAGGCAAAAACTCGGGCATGGGAGGAGTTTGGGGAAGCCATGGAAAACGACTTTCAGTCGGACACCGAGAAGGTTCTCGCAAACCGTCAGGCGCTTCAGGAGGGGAAAGCGGTGCTCCACCAACACTGTGTATAGTGGAGATGGGGCCCTGCTGACTTCAACTGTAGACGTTATTGACCGGTGGAAGGAATACTTCGAGGATCTTCTCAATCCCACCAGCATGTCTTCCTTAGAGGAAGCAGAGCTGGAGGACTCCCGGGGGGGCCTTTCCATAACAGGGGCTGAGGTCGCCGAGGTAGTTAAAAAGCTACGAGGTGCCAGGGCCCCTGGAGTGGACGAGATTCACCCTGGGTTCCTCAAGGCTCTAGATGTTGTGGGGCTGTCCTGGTTGACACATCTCTGCAACATCGCATGGACATCGAGGGCAGTGCCTCTGGATTGGCAAACCGGGGTAGTGGTTCCCCTTTTTAAGAAGGGTGACCGGAAGATGTGTTCCAACTATAGGGGGATCACACTCCTCAGCCTCCCCGGTAAGGGCTATTCAGGGGTGCTGGAGAAGAGAGTTCAGTCGATAGTCGAATCTCGGATTCAAAAGGAACAATGCGGATTCCGTCCCGGCTGTGGAACACTGGACCAGCTCTACACCCTGGCCAGGATCCTGGAGGGGGCATGGAAGTTTGCCTAACCAGTCCACATGTGTTTAGTGGATTTGGAGAAGGCATTCGACCGTGTCCCTCGAAGCATCCTATGGGGTGTGCTCCAAGAGTACGGGGTACAAGGCTCGTTGTTACGAGCCATCCAGTCCCTGTACAGGAGGAGCAGGAGCTTAGTCCACATTGCCGGTAATAAGTCGGACTCGTTTCCTGTTGAGGTTGGACTCCGCCAGGGCTGCCCTTTGTCACCGATTCTGTTCATAAGTTATATGGACAGAATTTCTAGGCGCAGCCAAGGAGGGGAGGGGGTCTTGTTCGGTGACCTCAGAATCTCATCTCTGCTATTTGTGGATGACGTGGTTCTGTTGGCTTCATCGGACAGTGACCTCCAGCTCTCACTGGAGTGGTTCGCAGCTGAGTGCGAAGCAGGGGGATGAGAGTCAGCACCTCTAAATCCGAGGCCATGGTTCTCAGCTGGAAAAGGGTGGAATGCTCTCTCCGGGTTGGGAGCACAGTACTGCCTCAAGTGGAGAAGTTCAAGTATCTCGGGGTCTTGTTCATGAGTGAGGGAAGAATAGAGCAGGGGGTTGACAGACGGATCGGTGCGGCATCCGCAGTAATGCGGGCTCTGCAACGGTCCGTCGTGGTGAAGAGAGAACTGAGCCAAAAGGCGAGGCTGTTGATTTACCATTCAATCTACGTTCCTACCCTCACCTATGGCCACAAACTTTGGGTAGTGACCTAAAGAGCAAGATCCCGGATACAAGCGGCCGAAATGATTTTTATCCGCAGGGTGGCTGGACTTTCCCTTAGAGATAGGGTGAGGAGTTCAGTTATCCGGGAGAGACTTGGAGTAGGGTCGCTGCTCCTCCGCATTGAGAGGAGTCAGTTGAGGTGGTTCGGGCATCTGGTTAGGATGCCCCCTGGACGCCTCCCTGGGGGGGTGTTCCGGGTATGCCCCACTGGGAGAAGGCCACGGGGCAGACCCAGGACACGCTGGAGGGATAATATTTCCCTCCTGGCCCTGGAACGCCTCGGGGTCCTCCCAGAGGAGCTGGAGGAGGTGGCCAGGGAGAGGGAGGTCTGGGTTTCCCTGCTTGGGCTGCTGCCCCCACGACCCGACCTCGGATAAGCGGTGGATAATGGATGGATGGATGGAACTAGAGAGTTAAGTGTCAGATAGATAGACTCTCAAAATAGAGGTCAATGCCTTTGAGTGTGCTAAGGCTTCACAAAGATTCAATAACCAGTGACCATGTCTGCTCAAGGCTTCGAAGCCCTGTCATGATCCAATCTCAGTACTACACATGTCTGAGGCTTTGGAGCCCCGTCATGATCTCAGTATTACGCATGTCTGATGCTTCGGAGCCCTGTCATGATCTCAGTACTACGCATGTCTGAGGCTTCGGAGACCCGTCATGATCTCAGTACTACACATGTCTGAGGCTTCAAAGCCCCGTTCGAAGCCTGTCACGACACAATCTCAGTACTATGAATGTCTGAGGCTTCGGAGCCCCGTCATGATCTCAGTACTACGCATGTCTGAGGCTTCGGAGCCCTGTCATGATCTCAGTACTACGCATGTCTGAGGCTTCGAAGCCCCGTCATGATGCAATCTCAGTACTACGCATGTCTGCTCGAGGCTTCGAAGCCTCTGTTAACCCAGTCCGCATGTTCGAGGCTTCGAATCTGCTTGAGGCTTCGAAGCTTCAGTTAACCCAGTGCGCATGTCCGAGAACCCAGTGCGCATGTTCAAGACTTCGAATCTGCTTGAGGCTTCGAAGCTTCAGTTAACCCACTGCGCATGTCCGAGGCTTCGAATCTGCTTGAGGCTAGAATGTCGTAAACTAAACTTCTTCCTAAAATCAATGTCTAATCAATTACTTAATTTACCCCGTCATAAATTAATGCAGCACTTTAAATGCTTTGTGTTACGTTCTCCGACCTAGTGGTTAATCACTACGCTTCTTAAACTGACTTCCTCCGCACTAAGAGAAGACAGCGATCACCATACAGAATCCATTCACTTCATGATATTCCTGCTTTCTGAAAATTTAGAATGCTAAGATAAATACTTGATATCATTTTCATGATGAAATGCATTAAAGCAGGTATTACACATGCACGGTAGTGAGGCGGTAGTGCTGCTCTCTCGCAGTAAGGGGCCCCCAGGTGTATGTTCAGTGTAGAGAACTTTATAGCAGGTGTGACGAGGCTCCAAAAAACTGGATGTATGAATAGCTATCGCACAGGTTTAACTTAAATATTGTGTAAATGTTGGGTTTGTGATCTGCTGGTCGGAGACACGAACACAGAATTCAATGCATGTTCTTCTGAGCGGGCTACATGACTTTGAAAGGAAACTGAAGCACGCCGAGTAAACCCACCAGAAAAACATGCAAATGCAAGGCAGGCACGCCGCCATGCCCCCATATGATTAATGCATGCTTTAATGCATTTCACCATGAAAATTATATTAAGTATTTATCTTAGCATTCTAAATGTTCAGAGAGCAGGAAGAACATGAAGTGAATGTATTCTGTGCGGCGATCGCTGCCGGCGCCTCCTCTTAGTGCAAGAAGAAGTCAGTTTAAGAATCACTTAACACAAAGCATTTAATGTGCTATATAACTTATGACGGGGTTTGAGAAAATCTAGTAAATTAAATATTCATTTTACAATGAAGTTTAGTTTACGATGTTCTACTTTAATGACAAATTACGAGAATAAAGTCAACATGTCGACTTTAATCTTGACATAAACGGCGAGAATAAAGTAGAAATGTTGAGAATAAAGTCAACATGTCGACTTTATTCTCGTCATAAGCGTCAAGATTAAAGTGGAAATGTCGAGAATAAAGTCAACATGTCGTCACACTATTGTACAGTACCCAGGTACATTACACTGTATTGAAAACAAATAAAACAAGTACAACTTGGCTTTCAGTATTATCCAGTAGTATAGAAACAGTATTTACACATCTGACCTTTTAAAACTAAAGCATCTCCAGGCGATGGACGTGACTCCTTTTTTTCGGCAAAAGTTCTTCTGTTCATCTTTATCGTCGGCTTCAGTTTCGGAATGTTCTCTGTCCATTTTCACCGCGCAATACCTATGCTACCGCTACCTACAGTATTTGGTGGTGTAGCAGTGAAAAAGAGCCCTAGTGCAACAAATCTGTGTTTAGCGGTGTAGCAGTGAAAAAGGTCCCCACTTGAACAGTTTCCCGCTGTGCCACGTTCTGAACGTCGTTTAGGCAATTTAAACCGGTGTTGCGGTATAAGAAAAATCCATATCATAAAAAAAATAAAAAACAGTTTTCGGTATGAACCGGTATACCGCCCAGCACTACTCAGTACGCATGTCTGCTCAGTGCTTCAAACCAAGCTTGACGATTCCAGTGTGCATGTCTGCTTAGTGCTTCGAATCATTATTCATCGAGCTCCCGTTTGAAGTGCATATGGCATCAACAGAGTTCAAAAACTCGACAGAATTCCCATTGAAATGAATGTTTGTGGATGATCCATACATGTTAAATGATTGTGCCCGATAATACTTTGTGGCAAAAATTTAAATTATAAATTATACATCATACAAATGCCGACTTGTAGAATGCATAATGCTGCAAAGAAGAGCTTTAGTAATACGTGTGACGACACATCTCTCACTATAATACTCTCATAAATATCCATTCTTCGCCTCATGCAACGTTTTCATGCAACATTGAACGTATGTCATATAGTATACATCTATATATAATTGTTTTTGTCTTCATTACATACATACATACATAAAAAACATACATTATATACATCCACCCTGCTGAAAACAGTAGTGGTGCAGCGGTAGGGTTGCCACTCCATAATAAGGCTTGCGTGTGTTCGGGTCCCACGTCCACCAATTGTGAATTGTCACCCAAAAGAGTCTGTTTTTCTTTTTCATTTAACAGCAAATTCTACCGTGGACCGAGAGTGAGCAAGGCGAGAACGCTAGTAAAGATATATCAAATGGAAATGGGCATCTTGTTTTATGTCTATAACAAAAAAAATATTTGAGTGACGATTTCAACTGTTATTGTAGTTGTTGTTGGCGGGTTTAGTGGTTTAAATTTTTAAATATTAAATTAATAACGTGGAATGCGTTCTTACTTTGAGTGTTGGGGGTGGGGGGGGGAGCTACATGGTAAATGTGCTAGTAACTGGGATTGCGCCTCTATAACTGGAAGATTGCTTAGGAATGATACAGACTGGACAACTATATGTTTTAGGAAATGTTTTATTATTGCACTGTGCTGTGACTAAGACAACTTTTTACTGATCGCCTGTCCGGACCTTGAAGATGTGTTCACGAGGGAGGGATGCTGCTGTTAAAAAATGCTTTTTTGACAGCAGGTCCAGATGTGTTTATCCCGCTGCTTTTTGTTGTTGCCTCAGCACTCAAGAGGATCTTTAATACCGACCTTGATACGTGCAATGCTCACTTGATACATGCACTGCTCACCTTGGAGTGTCCCTTGTGTGTCGGTGTGCCAGTGACTGATCTGCGCCGTGTCTCTCAGCCTCTCTGATGTGCTCCGGATTTACACCTTTGAATGTTTGGTGCAGCAGAGCAAATTCAACCTGATCTACCACAATGGGTTTGTTATCACATTATTCAAAGGAGGGGTTCATGGACGTCAAACGGTGATGAATAGAAGATGGATTAATGTAAATACGTGAGCTGCCTTACGCAATTAGTCATCGCATTTTGGTGGCGATTCTAAGTGGGGATGATTCCCTAACAAAATTATTTAGATCAAATGGGTTATAAAGATTTCACTCCAGATTATTTTTTTAATTATTATTAATTATGATGAGTCTTTAACTCGGATCAAACTCGGGCTAGCACTATGCTCAGAATTCGAAAAGCAACCACCTTAGTTAATTGAGCCACTGACGGCATCTTTTCTTCATAGCGAACTCGTTACTTTTGTGCTCCACAAAATATTGTAAAGTATTAATAAATTAAATATTTCAATACTTGATCGAATAATAACATCTATGATTTAAGGATTTCATCTTTTCTTTCTCAAATGTGCTTACCTATATCATGGCAAAGTACAAGGATAAACCTTTATTTTCTGTCTACTCTCGTTTTAATTAAGTCAGACCAAAGAAAACACTTAAGGCTATTAAATGTGATCTCAAGAAAAGATGAGGGTTAATTATAATACTAATAACAGGAGCGACTATAATGATACAGTGCAAAAGTAAATACTAATTGAAAGAGCCGGGAATCCATGAGTGAGGCGTCTTGTTTTGTTTAACTCTTGCTATCGTATAGCGCATTCTGCCTGTCGGCGTTAGTTATATTTATATTTTTTAGACATCAGACACTAGAAGCTGCTGACGACCCCTTTTCTTCATTGTCAGTCTGTAGCAGCGAAAAAATAAAAGCAATAACAGTGGTAACAGATGTCACTGAAGTGGATCATGAGTTTCTGTAACGTTAATGAAAATGGCCAGGAGGTGTCCCTAGAGAGGTGAGTGTCAAATGCTTCGAAACTTCGATACGATTTCCGACACAATTGCTTCAAACGTGTTGATGCTTCGTGAGGCTTCACTCCGCCCATCACTAACTGAAACTACCTGGAATTGCTCACAATTACAGACTAATCCAGTGTTTCCCAACCTTGGTCCTGGGGCAATGCCGTCTCAAAAAACAAGGCCCGCTCATGCATTACTTATTGGTCCGGTGACGTCACAATCGAGGTGCTACGTTTACAAACAGTGCCAGCTGAACTTTCCGTCTAAGATCGTCGTTGAAGTTGTAAAGAAAGTTAATGGCGTTTTAGTTTTTGATATAAAGTTATTGCAATCGTAAAGGTTATAAGTTCAGATGTCTGCGGTGCAGTGCAAGGTAATATTTTGATGTGTTTTGTTTATTTTAATGGTGAACAACTGCACCGCATGCCAGGTAACATCGATAATGCTGCAAGTGGAGGTTAGGGCATATAATGCAGTATAATGGTGTGACTCTGTGACCTGTGTTAGGTGTCGCCACGACAATTTTTTTTTAAACATACAATAATACAGAGTAGTTTTAAGTATTTTTTAAATATTGGTTTATGTGGTAGACTGTCTATTCTATATTTTTATCTAGATCTTTTTGCAGGTACTTACAGGCATATATTTATGTGATAACGTTAAAAACAATAAAGTTATACTTATGTACTTGTATGTGGAAAAATATAAACTGGGGAAAGTGGGACAGTTTTATGCAGTACTAGTAGGCATAATGTTATGTGTTTGAGTGGTGAGGGAAAACCAGCTGATACATGTGCAGTATTACCTATGTTATTGTCGAGAGTAGGCTTAAGAAAGGAATGTTTAGCTACAGTTGTGTAAAAATGTATATGAACAGTAAGTAACAAGCTATTCAATGCAGATAAACGTGGTACTTTTAAGGAAAAAGCTAACCCCAAATGTAAACTAGCTACATTGACAAAAAAGAGATAACTAATAAGCCAGTTCTTTTGATATAACGTTCTGCTTTCGTACAGAATAATATCAGCACATTTGTTAATTTTGCTTATTTTATGATGGTATGAAAAAAATCATCATTTATCATTAGTCACTCCAAAATAATGGCTGTTTGTATTTTATCTGGTGTTGCTTATTTTTTAGATTTAACTGCATTAACAAAGTGTTAAATGTAGCTTTTCTTGTGATTATTAACGGGTAAATCTGCATTATTTTTCACGTTACTTCTGTTTAATCCAGGAATATGTGATTTCCTGAGATGCATGTAAACATTCATTTTTCATATGGTGCCAACCGCTCGTCGCTGTGATTTTCTATTTTTTTTTTCTTACTTTATCATAGTCATTTTCATATATGAACATTCAGTATTGCATTGTTTTATTCAGTACAGTATTCAGTGTTACTCTTAGGTTAATCTCATGTTTAAGGCATTAATTGCATTAATGTTGAGTTGCTGATATCTACATAATAGTCGCTGTTAAGTATGTCAAATATGTGATTTAAACGTTATGTGTGACGTTTAATATAAAAATAAATAAAATGCATAACGCAACTGACTTCCCTTTGTTATTTCACGCATTGCATTAATTAATTTTACACGGGAATAATTTATTTACACGCGTACAACGCGACAGGTTCTCTATATGCGTCTGTTGCTGCTGTAGCACCTCGATTGTGACATCACCACAGGCATGAGCGGGCCTTGTTTTTTGAGACGGCATTGCCTGTGACTGCAGGTTTTTGTTCCAACCAGATTCCTAATCAGTGCCAACACCTGATAGACCTGATCTCATTTAATTAGCTGGTATTATTTTTCTTTTATTCTACATTCAGAAAAGCACAGCAGCATGATTTTTACATTTATAACACATTTAGAAATATTTCTGCTTTTGCTATAGATTTAAATGCTTAACTCTCTTTTGTTAATTTCATTTTATTTTGCCCTTTCTCTGTGCAGTTTTTCCCCTTTGTTGTATCTTATTAATGACAATTAAAAATGAGCAGAGCAGACACACTGGCAAACAACACTGAATAATCAAAGGCTGCAAGTACTTTAGCATCAGACCCACTAATTAGTAAATAATGGATTAATTAAACAATTAGAACACCTAGAAAAGTAGAATGAAAATCAAGATGAAAATATTGTTAAAAAGAAAAAAATACCTGCAGCCACACTGGGGCCACAGAACCAAGGTTGGGAAACACTGGTCTAATACCTGATATATTTTAGATAATTTCAATTTGGAGAGGTGTGTCAAGTGTACAATTTTCAGAGGAGTTACACAAAAATTGTTTCTTAGCAAAGTTTCTGTCTTATAAATAGAAAAATAAGTGTATTAAAGGAATTCCGTATTTACAACAGAGCTGATCAAAAGGTGCAAAAACAACATTAATAAAATATCTCTAAGGGTTAAAATACCTAGTGTCTTCCAAGATTTAAATATTGTGTAATTGAGGAAAGGCTCAAATGTAAAGTTGTTATAATGGAGTAGCAGACAGCAAAGTATTTTCCTTAAATTGTTTTTTTACTTTGTTTAGAGTGAACAAACCACAATCTAATTACAATTAAATTGATAATAATAAATAATGACTGGACCACAGAAAACAGCAATTAGATAGGGTTTCTTAGAACATGTTCTTTCCAGATCCAACTCAGCAGTTGTGTAATCACCCCTTTCTTCAAATGAGGAATGTTTACAATGCAGTACTATAGTTGACAGCCAGGTAGTGCCTTGCAACTATCTGCTTTTGATATTTGCAATGCAGACTTTTTAACATGTAGTTTTTCTGCCTCCCATATAAATATCTTCAAATGGAGACAACCTTTCAAAACAGGATTGAATAATACTTATATGAATACTCATAAAAAAGGAATAACATTTGGGGAGGATATATATTTAAACTAAATAAACTCTGCCCATTCAGGAAAGGTGAAGAATCAGCTATTGACATCTTGTTTGGTGCTTTCCATCAAACAGCCAAAATTGTGTTTAAAAAGATCTTTAAAAGACTTTGTAATAGTAACTCCATTCTTTTGTTTATTTAATGTGGCACATATGGTATGGTGCAATAAGTTGCTTGCTTTGTGTACCAGTTGTTTATCATTTAAATATTATAATTTTCACAATTTCATTTACTGTACTTAGATGTGCAGCAGGTTAGGGTGATAAAGGATAAAGATGGAAACATACTCATAAGTGAGGAGAGTGTGTTGAGCAGATGGAAAGAGTACTTTGAGAGGCTGATGAACCTGTTAGGGGTTAGGGAGCAGCCGAAAGAAGAAAAAAAAATTACTGTACTTAGATGGAAGTACATAATGATTGTTTTTCTTGGTGGTTTTGTTAAAAAATGACCTAATTTTCATTAATGCATTGAAAAATGTGCATGATTTTTTAGGATATCAAGTCCTTGAATTTCAAACTTGCTATGTCAGCTTTTACTATTTTTAATTGCCCTTTTTGTTGGGACATTGCACTCACCTTATTAACAAGCTAAAACCTGCTTAATAGGTTAATAAAACACTTGCTTTCTTTAAAAGTGGCACAGGTAAGATACAGATTAAAATAAAATCTTTTATGTTATGCTATGTGACTGTGAATGTTGTATTTATTTTGAAATACTTCCAAGCAGCATTCAACCTGGCAGTTGCAAGTTGGCCGACAAAACAAGGCACATTCCCTGACATCCCAGAGTAATTTGCCCAAAACCTCAGAGCCAGTTAGCCAAAACCCACACATGAAAGGATAATTACTACTGATTCAAACAACTAACTTAGTAACCATCAGATATGGATGTTCCTTTTAAGATAAAGTGCTGGCAGTTTTCAATTAGATCAGCATTTGCAGTTTATAAATCACACATTCACACTTAAAAATAAGAGGGCATATATTTGCTTGAGATAATCTTTGGGCAACATTATTTTGCTTTTTCCCAACTAAGAAGAGAATGTGATATGATCATCTAAAGTGCCTTTAAAATTAGAGGTCTATGGGGCAGCACACAGAGGGAGGTCCATGCTTCTTTCCTTGGATAGTTCTTTAAAATTAGCTGATACATTTGAAATATATGATGGAAAAAATAGATTCTGCAGTATTATTCATCAGAAAGAAGTGAAAAACAATTTTCTCATTATTTCTGAGCCTAATTAACCAAAAACTTTCTGAAATACTGATAATATACTGAACTGAAGAAAAATATCTATCTATCAAACCATATTTTAATAGTTTTTTATATAACAGTAATCTTATTTTTACAAAGAAAGATAGAACAATATGTTATAATATAAAAGCATGTAATGCATAAAGGTACATAAAAATGTAAACACAATATAAAGTAAGATTCACACAACAGTATTTCTTAAGGGCAGAACTCCAAAAATTAGACCACAAAAAAACTAACACTACCACTTAAACGATGGTATGGAATTTTGAGTAAAATCATATTATGCAGTAGATACACAATGCTGTGTTCTTAGAGGCACAAACAACAGAGCAATTTCATAAATTTGCAACAGTCTCTCTCTCGACTAGGTGGCGCTATTCGCCTTAAGGATGTGCGAGTGAGATTGTCGAGGCCTTCTCTTAGTTACTATTCCTCCGCATCTTTCAATCCGCGTAACTCCAGACAAGAAATGGATGTTAACGTAGTGATTACAAGCATAAAGGGATAAATCTGCAAGAACGTATTTTACACCGCACGTATTGTTTCCTGCATGGACTGCTGCTAAACTGCTTCCGTGTTGAAGGTTTGTATGTTTCCGCCTGCAGTATTACAAGGGAATCTATGCCGGCGAACTTTGTGTTTATGTTACTTTTTTCAAGGTGGGAGGCTGTAAAAAACCTAATACGGCGTTTTGTTTTTAATTTAGGAACACTTTTTTTTTTTAGGTTTCGTTACATTATTTGCAGTACTGTTTGAATTGGTAGCTTTGTTTATACCCATAGACTCCCTGAATTCCCAATATAATTTGGACAGTTTGATGGGACCGCAAACATCGGCAGAGATGTCATGTTCAGAGCTTAAATGGAACCGTGACATTCTATGTTGCGACAGGTACTTGAATAAATCTCTTCCAACGCACCTTTTTCAGACAGTTTAACGTAACAACCAATTTACTTTATAGCACAGTCGTTTGTTCAGATAGTGTTTACATCAGAAAATCTCAAAGCGTTAGCCGAAATAGCATATTCCAATCTTTACATGTATATTTTCTTGACTTGTTACTGTTTTTGCAAAAGGTGTTTAACAGGACAGGTATGAACTTTGTGATAAACCAGTTCTTAAATGACATACTGATTTGAAAAGCTGCTGTGGTTACAGTAGATTCAATTAAATTTGACAGATTTTTTTCTCTTTGGCCCAATAATTTGCCCTTTACATTAGCGCTTATTAACGGGACGAAACAAGAATAAAGGAAGTCCCACTTGTAGCATCCTTCGTTTACACGATTTCAGAGAACCAACTTAGCAACTAAATGACAATTTTGTTGCGTTTAGTACGGGTTACTTATCGGCAAATTTTACGTGAACGTTATAACAAATGGTAATTACAGTTTGGAGATTCTGAAAATAATTATGTTACCCAATTTCACCGAATTGTTGTGTCGCCTTCACGGCCTATTTCCCAAAGTAAAGCAAGTGACAAGTAGTAATAAGCTGTTAGATACTGACGTTTCTACACCGTGTCGAGCTTTCGAAGCGCCGCTTCTAGGCTCGTTTCAAATGCGCCCATCACGTGATTTGGAGGTACGCTAGCGTCATGACGTCATTGATATCCGCGCCATAGACATGTAGATAGATGCCGCATTCACTATGTTGCCCAGTCGTCACGATGCGTAAGCGCGTACGCCATATTGCGAGTGGCAAAAGTGCCATTTAAACTAATACAGGTAAACGTGTTAACTGGGTTTTCTGATGAAAAAACAATAACGTTTTAAACAGTCGTTTATATACAACAGATTTTGGTGAATCGTTTAAATGCAATTGTTTATATCCATTCATACACTAATAATGACAATTATGTAATAATAATAATAATTAATAAATAATTCCTCCCATTTAAGTAACATTTCTCAGACTACCTTCTTCCATCTCCAAAACATTTCTAGACTTTGTCCTGTTCTTATGCAAAACAGTACTGAAGTATTGGTTAATGCCCAAGTCACCTCAGTGTATAGATTACTGTAATGCTATTCTATCTGGCATCCCACAAAAATGTATCCATCGCTTACAACTTCTTCAAAATTCTGCTGCCAGGATAATAACCATCCATCCATCCATCCATCCATTGTCTCCCGCTTATCCGAGGTCGGGTCGCGGGGGCAGCAGCTTGAGCAGAGATGCCCAGACTTCCCTCTCCCCGGCCACTTCTTCTAGCTCTTCCGGGAGAATCCCAAGGCGTTCCCAGGCCAGTCGAGAGACATAGTCCCTCCAGCGTGTCCTGGGTCTTCCCCGGGGCCTCCTCCCGGTTAGACGTGCCCGGAACACCTCACCAGGGAGGCGTCCAGGAGGCATCCTGATCAGATGCCCGAGCCACCTCATCTGACTCCTCTCGATGCGGAGGAGCAGCGGCTCTACTCTGAGCCCCTCCCGGATGACTGAGCTTTTCACCCTATCTTTAAGGGAAAGCCCAGACACCCTGCGGAGGAAACTCATTTCAGCCGCTTGTATTCGCGATCTCGTTCTTTCGGTCACTACCCATAGCTCATGACCATAGGTGAGGGTAGGAACATAGATCGACTGGTAAATTGAGAGCTTCGCCTTGCAGCTCAGCTCCTTTTTCACCACGATAGACCGATGCAGCGCCCGCATTACTGCGGATGCCGCACCGATCCTCCTGTCGATCTCACGCTCCATTTTTCCCTCACTCGTGAACAAGACCCCGAGATACTTGAACTCCTCCACTTGGGGCAGGATCTCGCTACCAACCCTGAGAGGGCACTCCACCCTTTTCCGGCTGAGGACCATGGTCTCGGATTTGGAGGTGCTGATTCTCATCCCAGCCGCTTCACACTCGGCTGCGAACCGATCCAGAGAGAGCTGAAGATCACGGCCTGATGAAGCAAACAGGACAACATCATCTGCAAAAAGCAGTGACCCAATCCTGAGCCCACCAAACCGGACCCTCTCAACGCCCTGGCTGCGCCTAGAAATTCTGTCCATAAAAGTTATGAACAGAATCGGTGACAAAGGGCAGCCCTGGCGGAGTCCAACTCTCACTGGAAATGGGTTCGACTTACTGCCGGCAATGCGGACAAAGCTCTGGCACTGATCGTACAGGGACTGAACAGCCCTTATCAGGGGGGCCGGTACCCCATACTCTCGGAGTACCCCCCACAGGATTCCCCGAGGGACACGGTCTGTCTTCCACAAACTAAGGCTGCACCATATTGCCAGACTGAATACTCTCAAATTACAGAGTAGCAACACATGGAAAAAGCTATAAGACAGTTCTGTTTCAAGGATTTTAGATCCTATCCTGTATATATTTAAGTAACCACATTGTGTGTGTGCACACGTGTGTGTGTGCATGCGTGCGTGTGTGAGAGAGAGCGATTGAGAGAGAAATATTTTCAGAAATTATTAAGCCAATTTGTATACTGTACAATAAAATTCTTTATTTTTGTCATTGAGTGTATCATTTCACTGTTAAAAGAAAGACAAACAAAGATAACTGGCAGTAACAGTGCAAAATTTACAATTGGTATGCCAGTTTGAAAAGATAAGTTTTGAGGGTACTTTTAAAATGTGTTATTGAATCGAGCTGACGTACAGTTAGGTCCATAAATATTTGGACAGAGACAACTTTTTTCTAATTTTGATTCTGTACATAACCACAATGAATTTTAAATGAAACAACTCAGATGCAGTTGAAGTGCAGACTTTCAGCTTTAATTCAGTGGGGTGAACAAAACAATTGCATAAAAATGTGAGGCAACTAAAGCATTTTTTTTAACACAATCCCTTCATTTCAGGGGCTCAAAAGTAATTGGACAATTGACTCAAAGGCTATATCATGGGCAGGTGTGGGCAAGTCCGCCGTTATGTCATTATCACTTAAGCAGATAAAAGGCCTGGAGTTGATTTGAGGTGTGGTGCTTGCATGTGGAAGATTTTGCTGTTAACAGGCAACATGCGGTCAAAGGAGCTCTCCGTGCAGGTGAAAGAATCCATCCTTAAGCTGCGAAAACAGAAAAAACCCATCCGAGAAATTGCTACAATATTACGAGTGGCAAAATCTACAGTTTGGTACATCCTGAGAAAGAAAGCAAACACTGGTGAACTCAGCAACGCAAAAAGACCTGGACGTCCACGGAAGACAACAGTGGTGGTTGACCACAGAATCGTTTCCATGGTGAAGAGAAACCCCTTCACAACAGCCAACCAAGTGAACAACACTCTCCAGGGGGTAGGCGTATCGATATCCAAGTCTACCATAAAGAGAAGACTGCATGAAAGTAAATACAGAGGGTGCACTGCAAGGTGCAAGCCACTCATAAGCCTCAAGAATAGAAAGGCTAGATTGGACTTTGCTAAAGAACATCTGAAAAGCCAGCACAGTTCTGGAAAAACATTCTTTGGACAGATAAAACCAAGATCAACCTCTACCAGAAAAATGGCAAGAAAAAAGTATGGAGAAGGCGTGGAACAGCTCATTATCCAAAGCATACCACATCATCTGTAAAACACGGTGGAGGCAGTGTGATGGCTTGGACGTGCATGGCTGCCAGTGGCACTGGAACACTAGTGTTTATTGATGACGTGACACAGGACAGAAGCAGCCGAATGAATTCTGAGGTGTTCAGAGACCTACTGTCTGCTCAAATCCAGCTAAATGCAGTCAAATTGATTGGGCAGTGTTTCATGATACAGATGGACAATGACCCAAAACATACAGCCAAAGCAACCCAGGAGTTTATTAAAGCAAAGAAGTGGATAATTCTTGAATGGCCAAGTCAGTCACCTGATCATAACCCAATTGAGCATGCATTTCACTTGTTGAAGACTAAACTTCAGACAGAAAGGCCCACAAACAAACCGCAACTGAAAGCCACTGCAGTAAAGGCCTGGCAGAGCATTAAAAAGGAGGACACCCAGCATCTGGTGATGTCCATGAGTTCAAGACTACAGGCTGTCATTGCCAGCAAAGGGTTTTCAACCAAATATTAGAAATTAACATTTTATTTCCAGTTATTTATCCATCCATCCATTATCCAACCCGCTGAATCCGAACACAGAGTCATGGGTCTCTGCTGGAGCCAATCCCAGCCAACACAGGGCATGAGGCAGGAACCAATCCCGGGCAGGGTGCCAACCCACCGCAGGACACACACAAACATACCCACACACCAAGCACACACTAGGGCCAATTTAGAATCGCCAATCTACCTAACCTTCATGTCTTTGGACTGTGGGAGGAAACCGGAGCGCCCGGAGGAAACCCACACAGACACGGGGAGAACATGCAAACTCCACGCAGGGTGGACCCAGGAAGCGAACCCGGGTCTCCAGTTATTTAATTTGTCCAATTACTTTTGAGCCCCTGAAATGAAGGGATTGTATTAAAAAATGCTTTAGTTGCCTCACATTTTTATGCAATCGTTTTGTTCACCCCACTGAATTAAAGCTGAAAGTCTGCACTTCAACTGCATCTGAGTTGTTTCATTTAAAATTCATTGTGGTAATGTACAGAACCAAAATTAGTAAAAAGTTGTCTCTGTCCAAATATTTATGGACCTAACTGTATATGAGAGGGAAGAGAATTCCAGAGTTGAGGAGCAGTATGAGAGATGCTTGAGCTCCCATAGCACAGAGTTTGATGTGTGGTACAGAAATCCGAGCTGCAGATGAGGATCTGAGTGAGCGAGAGGAGTGTAAGTCTGTAGGAGATCAGTGAGACTGTGGAGAACTTTAAATGTTAAGAGCAGTATTGTATTCAGTAGTTAACAGGGAGCCAGTGAAGTTGAGAGAGAATAGGTGTAATATGTTCAGTGGATTTAGAACAGCAGGTTATTATCCTGGCAGCAGAATTTTGAAGACGTAAACGATGGATAATTTTTTGTGGGATGCCAGATAGAATAGCATTACAGTAATCTATACGTGAGGTGACTAGGACATTAACCAATACTTCAATACTGTGTTGCATAAGAACAGGACAAAGTCTAGAAATGTTTCGGAAATGGAAGAAGGCAGTCCGAGAAATTTTACTTATATGGGAGGAATTATTTAATAATAATAATAATTATTATTTAATAATTGCCATTATTACTGTATAAATGGATATAAATAATTGCATTTAAACCATTCACCAAAATCTGTTGTATGTAAACGATACTGTTTTAAACGTTATTGTTTTTTTTACCAGAAAACCTGGTTTCCACGTTTACCTGTATTAGTTTAAATGGCACTTTTGCCATTCGCAATATGGTGTACGTGTTGACATATCGTGTCGAATGGGCAACACAGTCTATCTATATATGTCTATGATCCGCACAGTCACCCGCCGATTTGGTCAGCCCTTCACCTGCTGATTATTATTATTATTATTACGTATTATAACAATCCAGAATCTATTCTACCCCATGTCGATCATATCAGAGAGGCTAAGAAATGCTTCACTAAAGCCGACTTGGTCATTACACCAGTATATGCGCAAGACACTCCTCATTAAACGTTTTTAGGATTCAGTGATTCCCAGATCTGTAGATGATATGTATTATTGATTTCCAAAAAGGAATGTGAGTAAAAGCGAGTTCTGCAAAACTAATCACAACTGTCTTTAAAACAGAATCAGTGCAATCGACAGCGTCTTCTGCAATTTAGGGAATCCTCGGGATTTCTGCGTTAATGAGACAAAAAAGTTGTAAAGGAACTTTGCGAATTCAAAGTCCAGAGGTGGACATACTGATAATGCATCTTCTCAAAGGCTGCGGTGGGGGGTAAATAAGTAGTCTTCCGAACTGCAGCACAACAGAGTAAATCATTTATTTAAATAGAATTATTGGAAGACTAAGCTTTTGTCGTTTCTGTATTCTTAAACCATCTTCCAGTTACACAATCCCCTGCAGTCAATGACATGTATAACGTTCCATGCTCCTTACCTGTCTTGTTACCCAAAGCATCAACACTCAGTTTCATTCAAGGCTTTACCATCCTTCCTTTCATACACATAAAATAAGACACATTTCCTCTACATACGTGTTCAATAATAATAATAGTAAACTGGCAGGAATGAGAAAAAGCACAAGATCGGAATATTTATGAGAAGAGCCTGGGCATCAGACCGAGGAGGTACCTTGTCTCCCACTATATATATATATATATATATATATATATATATATATATATATATATATATATATATAAACGATTTAGACATATAGACAGATATGTATATATGTGTATATATGTATGTATATATATGTGTATGAATATATATGTGTATGTATATGTATATGTATATATATGTGTATGTATATATATGTATATATGTGTATATGTATATATATGTGTATATATATATATGTATATATGTATATATATATATGTATATATGTATATATATATATGTATATATATACAGTAATCCCTCCTCCATCGCGGGGGTTGCGTTCCAGAGCCACCCGCGAAATAGGAAAATCCGCGAAGTAGAAACCACATGTTTATATGGTTATTTTAGAATGTCATGCTTGGGTCACAGATTTGCGCAGAAACACAGGAGGTTGTAGAGAGACAGGAACGTTATTCAAACACTGCAAACAAACATTTGTGTCTTTTTCAAAAGTTTAAACTGTGCTCCATGACAAGACAGAGATGACAGTTCTGTCTCACAATTAAAAGAATGCAAACATATCTTCCTTTTCAAAGGAGTGCAAAGCAAGCAGTCAAAAAAAAAATCAATAGGGCTTTTAAGTATGCGAAGCACCGCCGGTACAAAGCTGTTGAAGGCGGCAGCTCACACCCCCTCTGTCAGGAGCAGAGAGAGAGTTAGAGAGAGATAGAGAGAGAGATAAAAAATCAATACGTGCCCTTTGAGCTTTTAAGTATGCGAAGCTCCGTGCAGCACAGCATGTCGTTTCAGGAAGCAGCTGCACACAGCCCCCCTGCTCACACCCCCCTACATCAGCGCAAGAGAGAGAGAGAGAAAGTAAGTTGGGTAGCTTCTCAGCCATCTGCCAATAGCGTTCCTTGTATGAAATCAACTGGGCAAACCAACTGAGGAAGCATGTACCAGAAATTAAAAGACCCATTGTCCGCAGAAACCCGCAAAGCAGCGAAAAATCCGCGATATATATTTAAATATGCTTACATATAAAATCCGCGATGGAGTGAAGCCGCGAAAGGCGAAGCGCGATATAGCGAGGGATCACTGTATATATATGTATATATATATATATATGTATATATGTATATATGTATATATATATATATGTATATGTATATATGTGTATATATATATATATATGTATATGTATATATGTATATGTATATATGTATATGTATATGTATATATGTGTATATATATATGTGTATATATATATATATGTGTATATATATATATGTATATATGTGTATATATATATATATATGTATATATATATATGTATATGTATATATATGTAT